>NW_005187585.1:1156128-1161090 GCF_000239375.1 Pundamilia nyererei
GACCGCACTTTGTAACAGATACATTTTACTTTTTTACTTTTGTGTGTAGGTTGCTGGACCCCTGACCTAAACCTGGATAAGCAAAAGAAAATAGATGGATGGACAGACGGATGGATGGACTCTAGGCCCCTTAGTACCAACTCAGCATCATGTAAATGTTGGACCCAACCTTATTATTGTTATCCAGCTATTTATGTCCACAGGGTACCCATCTTGTGATGACTGCTTCCGGTGGGATAACGCACTATGTCACAAACTTAAATAATCTCAAACTGGATTCATCACAGGAAGTTCCTTGACACCAAACGGCTTCCATAGTGACTGCACAGAGTAGTAGAGCACTTTTGTAATCTGGTGGAATGGGAGATTCTCGTCACTGATCTGCAGCAACTGCGTGAAACTGCCATGTCAAGATGGACGAACATTTCTGAGGAATGTTTCAGGCACTTTCTTGAAACTCTGTTGAATCTGTGAATTTGTTCTGAAGGAAGAACCTTCTACTAGCGAGATATTATTAATGAAATAGCTGCTGAGTGTACAGCCCTGTATTCCTTCATGTCTTTGAGTGTCTGTTGTTTTCCCCTATCTCTATTTACGCATGTTTGTTTTTTAGTTGTTGTTTTTTTCTTGTATTTTGTTGTTGAATTTGAAGGTTTGTTCTGTGTTTTTTTCATCTTTCCATCTGTTTGCTATTTATTCCTGCTGTCTACTATTTATGTTTTATTCTGGCACAGTCAGTGTGGTTCACCTACAATTTCATTGTACATGTACAATAACAATAAAGGGCTATTCTATTCTATTCTATCTTTCTCCAAGGCTTGCATTTGGGTTTTCTATATCACCAGAACCTCATGAAATAATTGGTCACTAAGGTTACACGGCTTGGTTATAGTCTATGATTTGTCCCACACAGTAGTAGTAGCCATTTCCAGGGCTGAATAGTAAAGCCAATATGGATGTGCAAAAAAACCAGTTCATTCAGTGGCCAATTGAAGCTGCCTCCCATAGACTCTCAAGTTCAATAAAATAAAATGTGTTCCTTCAAAATAAAACAAAATAAAATAAAATCACAACAGCAGAGTCTGGTTCAGATCCTGCCTTTTTTTGCTGGAGGGGGGCTCATATCAGCATATTTGAACCATTTGAACTTGTGTTGTTTGGTGTTGTTGCCTTTTCACACCAATTCGCAGGGATTGATACCTGTCTCATGTCTATGGCTGCAGCCTGATAACTCATCTGGTCACTTAAGATACCAAAAACCAACAAGGCAGTGGACACAATTCTAAAATTAATGCTTCAAACTGTGGAGACCATAACACAAGTAGGTAGCATCACTTTTGTTTTGTTGGTACGGATCGGGCTATAAGTAACAGTTTCAGTCTCTGAAGAATGTGGTGGTTATCCATTCAACTATTTTCTTAACTGTTTATCCAGTTCGTGGTCACAGGGGTTTGGAAACTATCCTAGCTGTCACAAGACCAAAGGCAGTTTACACCCTGGACTGATCGCTAGTCCATCACTGGGCTAACACTGAGCCAAATTGTTTTCAGAGAATACACATTTTAGAAGACTCAATAATCGGAATAAGTCTGTGTAGTGAAAAGCCTTTTTTTTCTGCCGTTTGTTGACTTACTTCAATAACAGTTCAACTCTGTCCACTCTGATTGTATTTCATAGCTCGGTGCCCTTTTCCCCTGTCTCAGTATGTCCCCTCTCCCTGCTGGTGCTTATATAAGAGGCTAATAAATAAAATAGAAATACAATACCCTACCCTCACTACAGGATCCTCAAACACTCACAAACACTCACACATGACCGCTGCAGGGGTCTTAACACTAACATTTCCCTTATGCACAAGCAGGTGTGTGTTATTCACACACACACACAAACACAACTGTAACAATCCCGTATCATCTGGGTTCTTTTTTTTTTTTTCTTCTGACCTTAACGATTTGGGTCAGCCTGTTCTGTCGAAGGATCGTGATTTAATCTGTAAACAACGGGTTACCTTCAACTGTGAGCTGCTGCGTATGCAGATTACACTTGAGCTTTTCCAAATGAAAAAAAAAAACAGAGAAAACTTAAGAAAAGCAAGGTGACCCTTTGTGTTACAGATTCTCTTCAGTCAGAGTCACTTTTCTCCCTCATTAAACACAAAAAGTAGTGCACCATCGATAAATGCACCAGTATCCCGAGTAGCTCTCTCCCTACTGCTGTCTGGCATGGATAGATGTTAGTGTTCATACAAGCAAAGCAGGGTTAACAACAGGTTTAGCTGCAAAGATCTGACCTGTGTGTTTCATACAGACAAGTACAGATGTAGTCATACACATGCTTATAGCATGGGCTGCTCACAGTGATTTAAACTATATACTAAGTTTTGTAACAGAACTTCATACCACTAATCACTTCATCATCTTTGGAACTATCTTTTAGGCAACATCTGGGCAGAACATCTGGGCCATAGCCCAAAACGGGAAACCACCAAACCAAGCTAAACGTTTTTTATTGTAGCAACAAATACTGCAGATATAACTAAGTAAAACATCACACAAGTGCTGCTCACACATTTGCTCATCTATATTAACATCCTATGATGTGGTTGTGTATGAGAAAATGCATTTTGAGCAAAATTGAGACATTGAACACTTTTTGACATTTGAGCTACATTTTTCTGATGAGTAACTGTTTCATTTAAGTCCTAAACATCAGCATTTTTAAATGTAGGTAGTTTTATCAAGTAAACATGAGTTCAGCTATCATCTTTGGTTGTTTCATATGCGAGAAAGAGTTAGCATTGGATGTGTGATTATCAGCTGACATGTAGACACAAATGGGTCAAATTCATATAGAAAATACAGTATTGTGCAAAAAACAAACAAACCAAAGTTTTAAAAGGTACAATAAAAAACTAAGTACCCACTTATTGCTTCCATAGAAATATACCAGGTCAGTAGCATGTGAAATACATCTGAAAAACCACAGGACTTCTGGTACAATGTTTTTTGCGCACATGAGAACAAAGTGGAAAAATGTTTCACCACAATGCGAAACATTGTGGTGTTTCGCATTTCGCAAATAACAAACACATGCTGTGTTTGTTATTTGGCAAAAACAAACACAGCACAATCACCTCACACCAACTTTCAAGCACAGCGTTGGAGGGCTGATGATCTGGGTTTCTTTTGCAGTCACATGGCCTGGCCACCTGCTGTCATTTAAACCACAATGAACTCCTCTGTGTACCAAAGTATTCTGGAGTTGAAGGTGAAGCCATCTGTCTGATAGCTAAAGCTTTGCTCATGCAACAGGACAATGGTCCCAAGAAAAACAGCAAATCTACACCAGAATGACTGAAAAATAAAAGAGTCAAGGTGCTACAGCAGCCTAGTCCAGACCTCGACCTACTTGAAATACTCTGGCAGGACTGTGCATAAGCGAATGCCTGAAAACCTCAATGAACTGAAGCAACGCAGTAAAGAGGAGTTGTCCAAAATTCCTCCTCAATGTGAAAGATGAACAAAGTAATGCAGTAGATGTTTACTCCAAGCCCATCAGCAGATCATACATTTAAGCGGATAAAATAGAAAAGACTTAAAGCTAATGAAAGAATGCATGGCTTGCCCACCAGGGAGAACGAGAGGAAAATTAAGAGAGAGAGAGAGCTTAGGTATGTTATGGAAGAGAGTGGAGGAAGGGAGAAAGGTGCTGAGGTCAGGTGTGGGCAGAGAGCTCGCCCAGTCTCCCTAGCCTGCAGTATTTCAGAGCCCGCTGCGACTCACTGCACAGTACATTCTGCCCCTGACCTTCAGTTATCTAACCACCCTGACAGCACCAAGCCAAGCCAAGCAAACTCTCTGTCTTTCTCTCTTCCCTCTTGACTCATCCGTTGTCTACCCTCTATCTTACCGCCATGAATTTGACAAGCTAAAGCATGCCGAGTGGGATGACAGATGCCTAATGTACCATCTCTACATTTGCACACACTAGTTGATTGGTTATCTTAGTCTAGTATAATCTGAATTGCCTAGAAACCAGTTTGATTTTACTTTTAAGTTTGGAAGAACAAAAGTTTTGATGAAACTTTTTTTTCCTGCAGCTGAACCACCCACAGCTTTTCATAACTGTCATAGTAACAGATATTTAGAGTCCCTGAAGAGATCTGAAATACTTACTTTGTCACACACTGCGTCATGCATTCAATAGCTTTAAATTAATGTCACAATAACGCGATGTCCTCAATCCTGTGACACAACGCTGTAGCTTTAAAGCATCAGAGAAAACGATGTCAGCAGCACGCAGCACCAAGGGTAATATTTAGATTCCACTTTGGACACTTTAATATAAATGTCTGCTTTGATTGGTTGGTGACTGATGGTCTGGTCTTTGTTATCTTTATCGTTACTGGACTGCTGTTATGAAATCACCCCACAGTGAACTTCAGAGAGAAGTAAGATGAGCAATGAGCTTGCTTCTGCTGAGTGAGACTTTTTGTCTGTCCAAAACAGCCTCCCCGATAGAGCGGGAATTATTAAATCAGGTTGTGATTCCAGGTATCACTCTTAGGACCTGACCTCTGTGTCAGCCGTCAGAACGCTCTAACCTCTCCGTTCCTCCGTGTCATTCCCTCATTTTTATCATCCAGGATTTTCAGGAACTTCTTAGAAAACACTCACCCTCGTAACCCGTATCAGACTCTCCCAGCCTTTGTTTGAGTGGGTAAATAAACTGGCAGGAAGAGCAGAGATCACATGTGTGCCAAATAGATGCATCCACTTGTCCATCCGCCCTTTTTTCCATGACTGCAAATCATTATCACCATGGATACTTCCACAAATAGAGCATCAGTTGAATAAGAGCACCCAGTGCGTTACGGAGAAGCCAAACACACACACACACACACACACACACACACACACACACACACACACACACACACACACACACACACACACACACACA
>NW_005187585.1:1162453-1165191 GCF_000239375.1 Pundamilia nyererei
TTAAGCTTTTTCATGTTTTGTTATTAGTTCACCCAGTTTAGGTTATTGTTTAGTTTTCACCGATGCCCGATTATTTTTACCCTCATTGCTAGCCTCAATAAACGGCTTGTTTTGTTTATCCACACTACGTTTTGGTCTGCGTTTGAGTCCTCCTCTGCAACACATACGGTCTGCCCCAGCCAGACCGTGACAAGTGTATGCCATTTATGGGACATGAAAGGGGACTGGCTGAGTGACTAACAAATGCAAGCAAGCTCTGGTCTCTGTCTTACTTGAGGAATCCTCGAGGCAAGCCTGAAGCGGAAGAGCAGCACGTTTTGCAGTGGGCTCAGTTTCCACTATTACTTTTTGCTTAACTTGATGTTCACATTTATGTAACAAGCACTTGAAAGCAACACAGAAGCCTTGTTTTCTATTTATAACTGTTAGTGTCATTGTCAGTGTGAACCAGGACCAGGATGTGCTGGTCGTTGAACTGTGCAGAAAGCGTAACCTTTCACGTTCTTAAAAAAACCTTTTTCTTTGCCTTTTTCGTTCATGATTATTTAAACAACCACAAATGCTGCAGGTCGCCACCCGTGTGACCTCTTATGGACTCTTACAATGTGTTGCAAATGGGAAATTGTTAAAAATAGCTATACTGTATACTGTTTGAGGTTGCAATTCTTAGAAAAGATATGGCAGCCACACCTTTTATTTCATTGTCTACAATAGACAAACAATTTATAAAAAAATTTTCCTTCAGTCCTAAAATGATTTTTTTTCTTTGTCGTGTTTGCTCACTAAAAGTGCCAGTACTACCCAGCAACCCCTGTGTCAGCACTTCTTTCTCTTGGCTGGTTACCAGATTAATCAGACAGACCACATTCTTGCCAGCAATGACATGTCTCCTTGGCTAAAAACCCTGTCGTTCACCCCCCCACCCCCCAGTCTGTGCCAGTCTGCCCAAGTCTGTCTGACTGTCTGACAGGTTGGTAATTATACTTCACTTTATTGTCTTTCCATGTTCTCATGGTATGCTTCTGCCTAGAGAGAGGGCCTAACGCC
Source organism: Pundamilia nyererei (assembly GCF_000239375.1). Classification (NCBI taxonomy): domain Eukaryota; kingdom Metazoa; phylum Chordata; class Actinopteri; order Cichliformes; family Cichlidae; genus Pundamilia; species Pundamilia nyererei. The sequence continues at coordinate 1,163,501 of NW_005187585.1, forward strand.
GTGCTGTAGTAGACAAAGCTATCGAATCTGTGTGGCCACATTTTTTTGGGAGAGAGAGGATGGAGTTATCTGCAAGTACCCACGCCCAAGCCAAAGACAGAGAATTCAGACCAAAGACAGAGATGAATGTCCTTGTTACAGCTACTGTATGATTTCTGATGTGTTTCTGTTGGTCCAATAAAAGATGATTCAAGCAGGGTGCCAATGCAAATATATGACTTACCACGTAAGAACAGCAATGACTGTAAAGTGGAATTCATGGTAGTGAATTTGTGTGCATTTCTGTGGGTATTTGGCTACACAAAATGAAGGATTATGGGGAAATGCATAGCCTGATGAATGTGAATTCTGAAAGTTGAATGCTGATTGGTTAAAAAATGAACTGGAACACTGACTAACACAAAAAAAGCATCAAAGACAAAAAAGCAGGAAATGAAATGCTGTCCTGCCTGTTCTGAAAGTGCTTTTTTAACTTCTTTAACAGGATATGAGTTTAATATAAGTTTGTGTGGGGATGTATAGTGTATAGTGCTTTCTCTGTAAAGGTCAGTGTGTAGGTATAATACACTTTGCATTAGACATGATGGTGAGGACTTAGATGTTGTTGGTAAAGTAGACTGCTTACAGCTTTTAGCTCTGTTTCCAGCTAAATCGACAAACTGGACATTCTGTAAAAACGAGGATGCTTGTCTACAAGCAAAGAGCAGCGCACAGGTGTGCTCACATCAGTCTCTGTTGTCTCTCATCATTCGCTCCCTCAGGCCCTCATTAGTACTCCTGAGGATATGTTTGCTTAACACTCTGGTAAATGGTCTCGTTACACTGCGTAATCTGCTGGTGTTATTGTTAAATAACAGATGCAGCCAAAATCCCACTTGTACCTCATGTATGTTCAAGTATTGTGGACGTGTTGGGCTAAAGAAATGTGTTGTAATGGTCTTCCTATTCATTTAAAATATTTTCTTTGCTTTTGCTTTATGCAAACAGTTTCCTGCAAAATATGTTAATTAACATGACGTTTTGTTAGAGCAGACATGAAAAAGATGCTCAAAGATGGTGAAAAAAGGGCCAGTTCCTCATTTCTTTTCTGTGCATAGTAATGAAGTCTGTCTCTAGGTCACAGACTCTCACACTCTCCTCCCACACAAGCATTATAGCAAGGTAATAGTTGTTTGCAAGAGCAGAGAAGCAGAGCTGTGCTAAAGAAGTCTCAGGCCTTCACATAAACCTAAAGACAGGCTGTCATTGGCCTTTTGATGAAAGACTGAATCTCAACGCATCACCCGAAGCAATTTGCATGTGTACCTCAAAGTGTAGAAAGTGATGATCGTTCCCTTCTTGGATTTCTCGTCTGTGTCTGTTTCAGCTTTCTACACAAAACGCTGCTGCCACCTTACATCACATACCTTTGTTGCCTTCCTCTCCTCTGCACAGCCTACAGAATTCAGCTGCTCATGCATGATTAAGGCCAGTTATGCAATGAAACAAAGATGGATGGATTTCGTGCACTTGGTTGGGGTTTTTACCTTTCTGTGTGGAGTTTGCATGTTGTCCCTGTGCCTCAGTGGGTTTTCTTTAGATTTCAGCTTCCCACACACTAAACGCATCCATGTTAGCTAACTTGCAATTATCAATTGCAATCTAAAATTGATCTAAAATTGCTTAGCAGTGGCCATGTGCTTCTCTGTGCT
>NW_005187585.1:1165211-1166227 GCF_000239375.1 Pundamilia nyererei
ACTAAACGCATCCATGTTAGCTAACTTGCAATTATCAATTGCAATCTAAAATTGATCTAAAATTGCTTAGCAGTGGCCATGTGCTTCTCTGTGCTATAAAGAAATGTGCAGGACGTGCCCCACTATGCCCAATGTCAGAAGGGATATCCTCTGACCCCCAACTGGATTAAAAAAAACAACAAAAAACCCCCAAAATCATTGTACTGATGGCAAAAAAAATAAAATATTGGATTACTTAATAAAATCCTATCCTAGAACAAATGTGATGTTACCTCTGTCTGATAACTAAAGTTTACATAACAGTACTTCCCACCAGAAAATACAATGATGTTGCCCGGGTTGCCTTTTTCATTGCTATCATTACTATCATTTTTATACAACAATTGTTATTATTGTTATTATTTTACACAGATTATACCAACAAGATTTAAATGTTAACAAGGAGCATTTTGAGAGCACAAACCTGCTCACTGTCTGGGCAGTGTTTACTTTTAAGCCAATAGTATTGTCATTTTTATGTATTCATTTTGCTTTCTTTATTGTTTTTAAAGCAGTTTGCCATGTAGGAGTAAGTGATGAATAATTACTGATTTGTAGGTAACTGGATATAACTATCTTGGTCTTATTCTATAGTATTATCCTACAGCAGGTTTCTAACTAACCAGGTAGCTTGTATTATCCTGACAATACTTTCTTTAAAAATATAACACATAAACTCCTTGCTGGAGGTAATTAGTAGCTTTAATAGCTTTCTATTCGTTTACTAATTTATTTAACCCTTGGGGAGAACCAGACTAGCTGTGTTCCTCTGCATCTCTGCTTAGCTAAGCTATCAAACTGCTGGCATGAGCCTCACACTATAACCACAATGATTTGAGTGATACTGATCTTCTTATCTAACACTAGAAAAAATATTTTTTTAAAAAGACTTGATGCCCTTGGAAAGGCAGGATTTCCTTATTTATTAATTTTTTTCTATAAAACCACCTGAGCTTCTTTGCAGGTACGCAAAACCT
>NW_005187585.1:1166247-1199141 GCF_000239375.1 Pundamilia nyererei
AAAAAGACTTGATGCCCTTGGAAAGGCAGGATTTCCTTATTTATTAATTTTTTTCTATAAAACCACCTGAGCTTCTTTGCAGGTACGCAAAACCTCACAATTTAAATGTGGACAAATAGAGAGAAAGTATTTATAATGTGTCTGCATTGCCTGAGGGTCTGTGGATGGATTTACCACGGATGATGGAATCAGTCCTCACTTGCCACTTCAGCATTTGATTTGTCTGTGGCACTTGATTTATCCACACAGTCACCCATTCATTAGCAGCTATATATAGAACACATCCAGGCATGCATGACTGCATACCGCACATTCACATAGCAAAAGCCTCTCTATTGATCTGTCCGTCATTACCGGGGCATTTACGTCAGTGGAGGTTCGCTCATTTCAACAGAAAGAGAAATGGTTCTGGTGAATAGAGGGGAGCACTGCAGGGTAGGCAGGGCACTCGCTGTCGTCTGGCATTATGTAACTACTGGACTATCCTATAGCCCATCTAACCCAAATCTACTGCAAACTCATATGAGCTTTTAAATGGATTTTTGGCTGAAGTCTGCACTGCCTGATGGCCTCATGTAATCCTCCCTGATAAGAATAAGGCAGACAAGGGTCCAACAGAAGAACCCTAATCCTTTTTCACTTGTATTTCTTTAATTATGCAATATATTCCTCAGCAGTGCAGAGGAACAGAGATGAACTGAACTGCAATGACCTATCCACTAAAAAACCTTGCACCAAGCTTTCAGCCCACACTAGGGTGTACTGTGGAGCATGTAGTGCAGCTAAGAAAATATATACGCATGTAAAGCACACTCTCAAGGCTCTAAATTACCCAATGAGCACACACCTCAGTTGGTCCAAGAGCTGTGGCATTCCATGGTACAGGATTACATGTTATTGCAAAACAAACCCGAGTTCAGTGTCCTCTGATAGAGAGGGATGAAGTGCAATCGACCTGAAACAACAGCAAGGTGTTTTTCCACCTTCCGGTCACATCGTGCCATAGTAGAGCAAGTTAATAATTGATGATTTACACAGGCCAATCAATCAGATGTCACAGACATGCCTGTTGTGGCTAACCCTTACCCTTTCAAGCCTGTGTTTACGGTCACTGGAGAACAAGCTCATATTGACTTTCAAACCCCAGCATATCCTTGGAGGATTTGTCTCAGACAAGGACCCCTAAGCATTTTCTTGCAGCACTGGGCCTGTGATGTCATCCCAGCGATGCGATTGGCCAATCCCAGCAGAGGAATGTGAAACCCTTTTATCCAATAATTTGTATTCGAAGGTGGGATGATGCCAGTGACAGCCTAGCTAGGTGAGGCCAAGATTGGCCAGACGGGCTTCCCATTAACCCTGCCCCCCCCCCCAAATGCTACATCGATCCGCAGATCCGCAGTGACAGACACACGGAGCCAAAGCAGGGGGGCTCAGAAAGCGGGGCGGTAAGAGCAGCTGCAGCGTTATTCACTGACTTCTGTCACAGCGAGGTGTGATTATATGCTAGTAATCTCAACGCTTTGGTTGGCTTCATAGCCCAGTATTGCTTCTCAACAACACACCAGCCACTCTGCCATGCCCCTGAATTTTGAGATATTATAAGAGAGGGTTTAGTTGATGGGAAAGCTGAAGTGAGATTCAGGCTCATCTGGGATCAGTCTTTAAAGAATGCTGGTGTGACAGAGGAAGCCAATTAATCCCATGCCCATCGCTGCTGTGACCCCGATGTGTGATAAGAAGCTTGATGCTGCGGCTGCCGAGGACTTGAGAGAGCTGCTAAAGTCAAACAATGGAAATGCGTCTGTGTGATGGAAAGTCGGAGAGGAAAGATGAGGATGATCTTATGTAATTATTCAAAATTAAGTCTTCTAACTGCACCATAACCCCTTTGGGCATAAATAAGCATAAACACATTTTAGATAAGATAAGACAAGACAAGACAAGACAAGATAAGATAGGATAGACGAGTTTAGAAAATCATCTGATTCAGCTTGTAAACGTGAAAAAAAATCACACTGAAGGAGATGAATGCAGAAGTTCGAGACAGGAGAGAGTTACTGATGGCACAGGATGTCCTTGGTCTTATTTTAAACCCAAATATTATGAGTAATAAGACCTTGTAGACAGTAAAAAGACAGTGACGGGACAAAGGTGTGTGGTTGTATCATTATCACACATCGAGATGTCTGATATTAAACGCAGCTTTTTCAACTCAATAAAAACACTTTGATTATTATTAAACGCAGCTTTTTCATTTGCAGGTGTGTCATACTTCATATGGTTATCATAGTCCAGCTCTCCCTCAGTCTTCTGTGGACAGCATGCTCTTATCTCGGCTTTATGATCTCCTTCAGGATTTGTTCTGGCACTGCTGTGGCGTAAAACATGGTCAGCATCTGACTTTGACCTTGTTTGCTAATCTTTACGCTTTTATTGCCATGAAAAGAAAAAAGAAAAACAAACTTTCCACTCAAGTGTCATCAAACATTTAGCAACTTACCTTGAAATGAACCTCGTCTCAGGTTTATGGTGTACTCAGAATCCCGGCTCATTTAGAGGAATTATTTTAATCTATTAATAATCAACATGCTCTTGCTCAATACAGCGGTTACTCTTTTATTTGCTTTTGATTACTATTATGCAATAATATCCTGCCATACGGCTTCAGATGTTTGGACAGTGACTTTTAATAATCTGTCTCACCTGAACCTGTTGAATACATTCAAACACATAAGCAGTGAATGCTTTCTGCATTAGTGCTGCTAAGAAACTTCCAGATTCCAGGGCCTCTGATCCTCTTACATCACCGCCAAACACCCAGTTTTATCTCTGACCCCATAACAAACAAATCCAATCACATCAAGCACACAGAACACACAATACGCACAGTGTACCTGCCAGATCACTTAATCATTTCACTTCAGAGTATCCCAAGAATGTACTATTTGTCATTTCTCTGGCGGGCGAGGAGCAGACAAAACAGGTTATATCACATCAGAGAACGGACGGCTCATACCCCCAGCAATCCTGCGTGTGAGGATTCTCCACTCACAGATGGTGAGAGAAAAAGAAAAGGAAAGGCAGATGGTCTTTTCCTCTCCTCGCATTTCATCGCACTTTTGGCTTCCAAAAATACAGCGCTGAAAAGATGCTGATAAAAAAAAACAAAAATGATTACACATTTATGATCTGCAGACACGCAGTTCTAGTTTCTGACTTATTTAAAATCTATCTTTTGTGGAAAGCAGAGATTTCATTCTGACACACTTTTTGGTCATGCGGTTGATTCGATGAATGAAATTTGTGTTAATTTAAAAATCACTAGAGATATCATTCTGCAATCTTTCAATTTCAAAGCTGATTTGATACTGAAGACACGCTTCACATGGTGTGGTCTCATCTTAGAATTGAACCACGAAATGAAAAAAACAGCCTGATTTTCATGCTAGTGGTGGTGGCACTATTGTGTCTTGCGTAATCGTACTGTCACATCCCACTAACAATCTCCGGCTGGAGTAAATCGTTTGAACAGCTGGATGAGAACTCATCTGTCCTTGACATGAACTTAAGTGTCGTTAAATATGCTCCTTTAATCCAGACTGAAGACAGACCGACAGTTCACAAACACTTGGATTTTCTAGCGTCAGTGGATTATTATTTTTATTGTTCAGTTTTATATAAACATACTTTTTTATTGTGCCCTCATGTGGTTTTAAGTTGAAGTTTTTTCCTTTTAAATTCAAAAAAGTGCATTTGTTGACTTGTTCTGTGTTGTTGTTTTTTTTTTTTACAGCACCCCAAAACTACCTGTATGCATGAAATGTGCTTTTTCAATACAGCTGGCTGCTTTACCTTTGAGCAGCAGTGCAGCAGTGAAGTCCAGTTCAATTTAAACACAACAAGCTTTGGAAATAAAGTGATCATACACGAAAGAAAAAAAAAGGTTTTAAAACACAGAACTACCTGTTCTGTCAAGATATGCAAGTCATGCCATTGCATAAACACATTTGCCCCTTGCACTGGAGACACAATGACAAACACTTCACAGCCTCTTTCACAACACTGTGAAATACCCGACTATCGCAGCATTAGACAGTGTATGGATTATATAGCTGCTGTACACGTCCTGTGGTCATATGGTCATTTACAAGGGTGTGGGAGTTGAAACTCCTTTGTGAGCCGTTCTGCACCTTAGTTTGAGCTCCGGTGAGGCAGACTGTTATATAACAGAGGACACTGTAGTGAAAAGCATCAGAGATTAGTGCTGGTCAGTCTACCGAGAGCAGGACTTATTGCTTCTGTAAGCTGCGCTATGTAACGGTTTTTCACTGCACTCAGGCAGGGTAATCAGTGATTAATTAATCAATGCTGTTTATCAAGTGAGCGCAACATTGCTCGCGCAGGCAATGCTCATGGCAGCGCACAAGTTTGCAGCATAAGCACTACACTCCATTGATTAATTCCTCACACACAAGTGACGATTTAGAAAGCAAAATATAGGCAAACAACCCCTAACCCACAGCTTGACCTCATGCTCTCACATGCATATTTTGATAACATACAGCTGGTCCAGACTCTGCAACGGTCTGGTTTGGATATCAAACAAATGTGCATGCACGTATTTCCTTACAGTCCAAACATACCAGCCTGTCAAGACACCAGGACGTGCTGCACGACAAGTAGACAGGACCGAGGAAGGAGCACCGCCAGAAAGTAGCAGACCTGGGGAGATGCTGTGATTAGGCAGAGAACAGACACAGGTTTCAGGGAATGCAAAACCAGATTTGTGGGGCAAGAGAAAAACTGGAAATGATTTTTCCTGTAGAATCAGCAGAGACTGATGTCTGGCATTTGTAAATTCACAAGTTCACGAACACCCTTACTGAAACAGACAATGAAAGAGAGCAATAAACCCAGAGGACATCCAAGGATGCACCACATGCCCACACATAAAAGGGTCTCTTTGTGCAGATGTATCTAGTCTGGTTGTCTGCAAACAATGACTTGATAGTCAAGGTTTGAAATGTGTGACCAAAAACAGTTTTCTCCCATTTAAGCAAATAGATTTTTTTTTTTTAGAAAAAAAAAAAGACAAATAACTCCTGAGTGTCTTGCCTAGAAGCAACAGTTTATTTCAGGACAAGCTACAGATAATTAACTCTTTTTCTTTTTACAAAATACAAGTGAGCAGGTCTGAAAATAACAGGGATTTTTTTTAAGAATGAGAAAAGAGTAAGAAAAGTGGCAGAGAGAGAGAGACAGAAAGGTGGATTCGGTGTGTCTGACACAATGCTCTGTCTAAGGCCAAGCCATACACAGTGCAGTCTCCTCCCCTCTCCGGCTTGGCCTATATTAACTTTCCATGGAGCTCCACCTCACAACCAGAGGCACATGGAGTAGGATAACACACCGCCAAGGCTCTGAGAATACATTCACACACATATAAACGGACGGTGGAGTGCACTGGGTCTTTCAAGCTTTCTGCCTTTCGGACTAGGAGTGACGGACATAAAACATACTCTTCTGAATGGACTATTGACTCAGGCACCATGTTGCTCCATTCGTCACTGGAGAATTTCAGCCATGGTAAGAGACCAGAAGATTTTTGTCTTTCATAAAGGAATGAGCAAGCTTGAGAGTGACAAGAGCTGAGGACATTTTAGTTTTTGTGCAGACTTTGTATAAATGAAGAACAGGTTCAACATAATAAAACAGGGGATGCATGCAGGAGGATAACAATGTCCAGAAATGGAGCTGAGATAAACTCAGATACTCTTTAAAGGTGAAAGTGTGTGTTTTAGTAAGAGACTCTTACCACTGTTGCAAGCAGGTTGACAGCATGTGCACACACTCATTTTCCATACATGAGACACTCTGTGCGCAGCAAACAACACTGATGGACTGCAATAGTGCTGTGTTTGTGTTGGGCCAATGATTAAAAGACTGGCAGAAACAGAAGTAAATTAAAAACATCTCAGTCGGACGTTTCGGTGTAAGACTTGGAGAAACAGTTCTCTTATATCTCATGATAAAAGAGAGGAAGCCCGGAGCACAGAGTGTAATGACCCTGCGGAGATATATCATTAATAACTGAAATGTAAGTAACAGAAGTCCGGATCTTCTGTCTCCAACGTGATCAAAACGTGAGGGCAGGGTCTCATGAAAGACACAATATGTGACTTTATCTTCTGACCTCCATTCTTGGCTCTATACAACAGAGAAAAGAGCACTCGTGGGGGTGAGGGACAACATATCGCACACAATCAGTGAGTTAAGTGCAAAAGGACTAGATGTCAGTAAAGAGAAGTTCTCTCTTTCTGATTTCTACCTGATCAGCTCAAAGGAAGTGACTTGGAGCAAAGACAGTGAAGCTGCTACCTGAACATTTGCATCACTTTTTACAAGCACACTCAATGCAATTTCTAAAGGCAGTTTCATTCATCTTTTCTAGAAAAGCCGCTTATAAATAATAGATTTACCAAACCAACAAATAATAAATAAATAAATACACCTCAGCTAGGTCTTTATGCTTTTAAAATATAGCTGATAAAAGTACGTAATTACATAGCTCTACGTCTTTGGGAGCATTAATGGACGGGGTAACATATAGCCCAATCGTAATCTGATGTTCAGAGCAGCGGTGAACTATATCATGTCTTTTCCCAACATTTCTCTCTCTCAGTCGCATCACGTTCCGGCAGCATGTAGTTTCTCTCTCCATCGCAGAGCCCACCCCGGCCCGTAAGAGCCAGCCGCATTGTCGGACACATGGGCACTCACATGGTCTGCATGCGGATGCTGATGTAGACTTCTGCGGCTATGATGCTCCTTCCTGCACACCCACCCGTTCCCTCTCCATCCCTCCATTCACAGCATCCACAGAGAGGGAGGACCGGGCGCTCCGCGGGACCATCCGTAGAATGAGGGAATCAAATCAGTGCCGTATTTGATTTCTTCACTTCTTTTCCTCGGGATGTGTAATCCTCGCGGAGATCTGATGTGACGTGATGTCGGGCCGCTAAAAGAGAAACACCCTGTCGGTGCCAAAGGGAGTAAATCCGCATGGCGCATGTGAGTGACCTGTCCGGGGTTTTTTTTTTAAGTCACTTACAAGACCACTACTGCGCGTCACTAAAAATAAATAAATAAAATGAAACAAAAAGCTAGAAAACAGCTTCGTTTTGCAAAGAAAAGACAAATAATACCATTCGTACTATTGATGCTGCCTTGAGTAAAATTTAACAATGGTTGGAAAATAGAGGGATGACGCTTTCTCAACAGAAATTCTGAGAGGCAATAAATAGGCAATAATTTTCTATTTGGAGGACAACTCAAATTTTAAATGTAAAATACTAAAGAGCAAAGTGTAACCAAATGATGCACTGAGGTGTTTCAACTAAAATGAACAGCTGTATCTGCTCTGCAGGTTATAATGCAGTATTTCCACCCCCCAGATTTCCAGATAGGAGATCAAATAGGCTGGGTAAAGAATGTTCTTCCTGGTCCATTATCTTGTGGCATCCTCATTTTACGTTGCATAATAGAACAAGTGACAAAAAACAAAACAAAACAAAAAGCTCTTTCTAGAGGTTTGTTACTTCTGGGGGTTGGTCTATTATAAAATGGCCTGCAGTTACGGCTGGTTGAACTTTGCATGATTCAAGAGGTGATAATGAGGTAAGTGATGGTGAGGTTGCCTGTGGCACAGTGCTGCTATCACTTGGACTATAAACACAAACACTGAGTTGGAATGAACTCCAACTTCAAATGTTTTGAATGATTCCTGCTGTATTCAAGTACTGCTCGAAGCTTACAGCTCCACCTATAAATATAGATACAGATATATCTGACTGTCAAAGGTCTGGGCTGGAAACAATAGATTATTTTTTGTGTTTTTATTTTTATTTCTTTTTAACCAATTCAATCACCAGTTGCTGACATTTCAGCTGCTTACCAACTTAATTGTTCATTACACTGCTAAAATATCAATACATGTATTATGAGTAATATGACAGAGTTGTGTTTCTGTGATAATAAAAATGATCAGAAACATGAGGTGATTAATTCATGATTTTTAGAAATAATGCAAATGATCTAAGTTAGACTTCATTATTTATGAAGCAGTGCCAACTCACTGCATGTTGTTGTCTGACTAATGAACCCAGTGAACCCAGAGTGGGGTTAGGATATTAGAACTAGAGATAATTACAGTACTCTATCAATGTAATAGTGGGTTGATAATAATTTTAAAAATAAATCAGGAATATTTATTTGTAAATAACTGCTAGTATGCAACTAAAAGCTGGGGAAAACAACAAATAAGTAAAAATAAATTGTTTGTGGAAGACTCGTAGTCGTAGTAGACATCTTTCCGACAGTCAGTGAAGGTGGCCTTGTGACGTCGCTGCTGCCTTTCTCTACCTAGCCTAAATGGCGATTGCAACAGATCCGCATAGCACCGGGAGCGGATCGCAGTCAAACCTCGTCTGGGTTTGATTAAAACTATAGCCCGCCTAATGCAACAAACAAGGACCGTGAGTAACATGTTATATATAGATTCTGATTATTATGTACATGTTATGTTGGATTCGCTGTTATTCGAGCCGTTTAATCGACGTCGGCTTTGTGCTGCTTAGCGCTAGGAAAGCTGTACCACGTAGTCAGAAGCCTCCGCCAACAACGACCCCTTTGTTCGCGCTGTCGGCACATTTCTCGCTGGCTTGATGTTTTTTTAGGTATATAAAATGAGTGATGTAGTGAGATATGTTTTCCACATATAATTTAGCTCACGTTAACGTCAAAGGGTGGTCGTGGTTATGTTCTAAATTAGATCAACGGCGGTCTCTCGCTTGCTTGCCGTTACTCTGCCATTCTTCGCTTTTTTTTTCTCCCCCGCGAGCTAGTCAACAGAGACCGGGCGAGGGCCAAAAGTAGGCGCTGTGAACACGGTTATTCGTCTTTAATGTGTAGTATTCGTGTACTCTCGTGGATACTGATCTTCGTGAAGCTTCTAAATGTTATCTCTTTAATTTTAACGATACCTAGAAAACCGGACTAGCAGGCGCGTCACTGGAGCGGGGGAGGGGTTAGCTTCTCGTAATGTCACCGCGTTCAAAAGCCGGCCGAGCGAGGCAGCTTGTTGCTTAATGGAAATCCCTAACACATGTCAGCCTTACAGAGTGAGACATCTTCATAGAAGACGGAAACAATGTGTCAAATGATGGGCTCAAACCCAGTTTGCTCTGGCACAATACCTGTGTTCTCACACTTATTTTTTTGTTTTGTTTTTCTTTGTCTTTCAGGTTATATCCAAGTAAAATGGAGGATAGTTTTGATTGCGACTGTGGCGAGCTAGAGCCACCTGATCATTGAGGCTGAGGAATTACTTTAGAGACTTAAAGGCCAGACTCATTTCAATTTTTATAGACGACGTGAATTGACAGGAAAACTACACAGACAGATCTATACATATATTTACAAAGGAAAAAAAGAAAGAAAAGAATTAGCAGTGCGTTTACTCACATGAAGCTGCTCAGGACCAGTCATACACTGAATGTATTTGCACTGTGAGGATGCAATTACGTGCTTTTATAGTTTAAGATCGTGCCAGTGCGCTTTAATTTGCCTCAAAGACCATTCCATTTGCCGTCTACAAACACTAGTTTACTTAGAGCTGTTCATTTAAATATATCCACACATTCAGGATTGGAGGATGAATTCAACTTTAAAATGTTCTCTCCTTACTCAAAATGGAAGGAAACTTTGACTACACATTAAAACCTTGCATCTGACAGTGACAGCTAGAGGGGGTGACTTGGTAGTCGTCTGTACAGGGGTCAGCGGAACCTCTGAAGCAAGGGGGGGCGGGGATTCCTCTGTTAAGTGCGAAAATTGGGCTTGAAACGGGCCAGAGGATTAACATTAGAGATAGCAGAAGCTTGGTGTAGAAGCCCACAAAAACAAAAAGTCATGGCAGAGAAGTTTGAGTCATTGATGAACATCCACGGCTTTGACCTGGGTTCTCGCTACATGGACTTGAAGCCTCTGGGCTACGGAGGGAATGGCCTCGTGTTCTCAGCAGTTGACACTGACTGTGACAAGCGTGTAGCCGTGAAGAAAATTATCTTGACTGACCCCCAGAGCGTCAAGCACGCCCTCCGGGAAATCAAGATTATCAGACGCCTCGACCATGACAACATTGTCAAGGTATGTTGGGAGGTTCAAAGTAAAAAAAAAAGAAAAAAAAAGAAAACGTTGCTATCTTTTTTTTATCTGGCTGTGACAGAAAATGAAAAGACTTCATGATCAACACATACCCTCCTTTTTATGGAACTAGGTGTTTGAGACGTTGGGCCCCAGCGGTCGCAGGCTAACAGAGGATGTGGTGTCTCTTACGGAGGTCAACTCCGTCTACATTGTGCAAGAGTACATGGAGACTGATTTGTGTCAGCTACTGGAGAGGGGCCTTCTCTCAGAGGATCACGCCCGGCTCTTCATGTACCAGCTCCTCAGGGGCCTTAAATACATCCACTCTGCCAATGTGCTGCACCGTGACCTCAAGCCTGCCAACCTGTTTGTCAACACGGAGGACCTGGTACTTAAAATCGGGGACTTTGGACTGGCACGCATTATGGACCCTCACTACTCTCACAAGGTAAGACCAATTGCAGAGTTTTGCTGGTCTGCTGTGGTTTATGATGGGTAGTTATAATGCAGCACAGGCTACAGCGCAAAGCAGAACAAATATAGCAGTGCTGGTGAACTCTTTGCCCATATACGAGTGCTCTGCTGCTCTGACACGAGATGTTTATTGCCCAGTAATGTGGTACTCCCCAGGGTGACGCAGTTTTTTGAGCAGGAAGTGAGCTAGAAAGGATGTGGTTCCTTGAGGTAAGGCCTCGCCTTCCCTTCTCATAAGTGAGGGTTGAAAACAAAGCCGTGGGAAACATTTTTTTCCATTATGTAAAAGTATAGACGATAAGAATTGGAGATTAGTTTGTGATAATGTGGCTTAATTAAGACGTGCTACAATAGGATCTCCAGCGGAGGGTGTGTGTGTGTGTGAGGGGGGGGTGTAATGTTTTCACAATGACACAAAACCGGAAGAGTTCAACGTTGCGCCTCCATCAGCTTTTAGAGAAAACTGACGAAGGCTTGAGGCTGCAAAAATTTGTTGTGGACATCCTGCTCTTAAAAAATAAAAATTGAGGATTTGTTACATCTGAAAGGAGAATGCTTTGCATGAGTTCTCTTTGCATGAGGTCATTGCTCCAATAAGCAAATTCTCATGCATGAGACTTTTAGAAGTGAAGACATTTGTGTCCCTTGCTGTTTTCTTTGTTCGTGGCTTTTCACTGGTTTCTGAAAGATGCTTACTGTAAACACGTGCTTAGAAAGCCAAATGCTGGCACGCCATCTGTTGAATGCACACATTTTATTGCTTTCTATAAAACCTCCTTTGTTCTGTGAAGCAATGTAATTGTAGCATTAAAGAAGCTGTTTCTGTCTTCAGTGTGAGAAGAGTATAGATCAGCCTGTGTAATTGCAGCCATGTGGGAGGCCTGTGTAGCTCTTGTGTGTTGCTGTCACTTTTATAAAGGGATGAGGAAATTCCAGTTGATGGCCATATGGTGGTGTAATGTGAGGAAATCTAGGTTGGGAAGCCTGTCCCTCCCTCTGTGTCTCTGCCCGGATCTTCTTGAGGCGCTAAGGTGGTCAGATGCTTGCATGTGTCTCGGATTAGTCACAGAAGGGAAATGGGGCTCAAGTGATGGGTGATCTCACTGGATGGTACTGTCTCATTCATATCCATTACTCATCCAGGCTCCTGCCACACAATGCATCCCTCGAAATAGACTTACGCACCCTTGTTTACCATAACTGGCTTAATTGCCAGTTAAATACGAAAACTGCGTTTTGGTCATGTAGTCACATTTTCAGCTCTGACTGTTTTCATATGAGTCATGTCTTTTGAGACAGTATGTCACTGCGCACTAGGAAGAGTAAGGTAATAGTTGCTGGGAAGGAATGAGAGCTTCACAGTTTAGTGTCTGTAGCAGGCCAGATGCTTTAGAGAAGTTTTTATTTTTTCCCTCCTTAAGCTGCTTGCCTGGGGTCAGAGCTCAAAGATGTACTGCAGCAGATTACTGCTGTTTTGCTCAAAGATGGAAACGCTATAGTCAGATTGACTAACTGGTTTTCCATGAAGCTCTCCTTACTGTGTTTTTGTTTGTTTTGTTTTTGTTTTGGGTTTTTTCATTGTTTTTGTGATAATAGCTGTACCAAGGGGCAAAGTTAAGCTAGTATCTTTACCAACCACCTTTTTATGGCTCCTAGACTCATTTAAAGTGAGTGTCTAAGAACAAATGAGGCGTGTTTAAAAATGAACTTGGCACCCCCAGATAACACACCAGTGGCACAGCGTGAAGGTGTTAAAAAAACAGTTGGTTTTACTGTTGACCACATGCCACATTAACTGGGGGGCAAATGCTCTTTCACGACCACCCTCTACTTAGAGCATAGGGTCCGAGACGCAGTGCTGGAGTGCAATGTATTTGAATAACATCATTTCAAAAAAAAAAAACAGCTCTATTTTTCAAGTGAACTTCAGTTTCTAGTTTAGCTTCGGTAATGTGATCTTGGATTCATGCATCAGTGGTGCATTCACCAGGCGTTTGTTTAATCCTTTCCTCCCACGCTTTTTCTTTCTTATAATGCCTTGGCTAAAAGACATCAACAGCTCATGGTTCCCTTTAGGCTTTTAATAATCCTGCATAGCTTTGTTTTAAGCACAACTACCTGTTTCTGTGGGGAAACAGTTTCTGTCTCTGTGAGCTTTGAGGTCTCGCCTAATAGTGGCTCATACTCAAGAATGACAAAAATTCACGTGCACTCATCCAACTTTTCCAACCCCAGTTCCCCTCCTTTTCCCAGCCAGCTCTTTGTTTCATTGTGGGAGCCTTGCTCAGAGCCTTATTTGAAGCTGATCTAAAGCCTGCGTTCGCTTTCAGTCTTGTCCCAAACTTTAGCTAGAGACTAAGCTGAACCAAAAGTCAGTCAAAGAAGCTTTTAACAGTTTTAAACAAGAATTGCTGAGGCTTTAACAATTTTTACTGTGTGTCTAAGTTAAGCAGTTTGAGTGTGTCAAAAATACATTCTCTAGAAGTGACATCCAGTCTAGTCTTCGCTATTCTTGTGATTTATCACTGAGAGATCGTTTGGCTTGGCAAACCATTTAAAGGTTTGTCTTTTTATGACGCCTAGAAAAAAGTGGCAAACTTGTCAGACATTCGCATAATTTTGTGCTGTGGAAACAGTTGTTTGCATGTTGCCTGTCAGACTATTGAATATTGAAAAAGTGTGATCTTGTGCTTGCCTGTGGTTTGGTATAATTTTCAGTAATTTGAGATGCTATAGAGGTGATAGCCGTGACGTTGTTAGGAATGTTATAAAAGACCTTCACAAGGTTTGTTTCTGCCACACATTCATCAAAGTGAACAATTCTAAGCCACAGCTGCAATAAAAAGCATACTTGACCCAGTTATTTAGCTACCACTGGGCCTGTCTGGTGCCAGACTTTACAAGATTCAGAATAAATGCAGCAAAGTTGACTTCAGGCTCAATGAGTTTTAGAGAGCTGGTTTTGATTATTCCACCCTGTACTTTCTTGATTTTAAACAGTAGTTTAATCTTGTTCTGCAGCAAGCAGATGTATCACAAATTATTCAGAGAAGCCAAAGATCCAGATGGAAATGTTTTTTTTCTTATTTATTAGGCGCACATCCTCCTCATTTAGTACTTGACAGTTGAACTCTGAAGTGAATCTGTTTTGGCAACAAAATTGATTACTTATTTTTCGGTCAACAGCTTTATCCTGGATTGGGAGGTGGGGGAGGATCTTTCTGATTCTCCAGAAGCCACCTTTACTGACATCTGGTTAAACCTGCTTGAGGTTGCTCTGACTAACCACAGCCTGTCACATGGAGAGGCCTAGTTGTGAATCATTAAATGTCAGCCTGAGCTGTTGTAGATCCGGTAGTGAAGTTATTCACCAGCTGCTGCTGGAGGTACTGACATTGTTAATGCTTTAAAGCTTTATGGTGAATGGTCCGCTTGAAAATCTGTAAAAGAATTGAGCTGGAAGGTTCACCTAATGCACTTTATGCACTTAGCTGGTAGGCAAACTTTAATCTGTTCCTTTTAGTTCAGAGTCCATTACGCATTGTCCTTACTCTCTGCAATGACTCTTTCAAGCTAACCTAATTTACATTCTCTGTTAAGCTGGTTGTGTGTGTTTCTCCCCCGTAAGCACAATCTCACAGGTCGGCTTTACCAGCTGCTTCTCAGAATGGGTTCTGGTCCCAGTCACTAGGTATGACCTGTCTATGTGCCAGACTATCTCTTAATTCCCCCCACCTCTTTACAATCTTCTCTCGGACAGACGGATTAGCTGGTTACCTGTAGGAAGGAATACATGTCGTGTCATTTATAGGTCCCATCAAAACAAGGGCTTGCAGGCACTTAAGGATAGGATGACATCAAGTATTTGTGGCTAAATTTGGGCAGAAATGGGAGCCTCCCACAGTGGTGAGCAGTCCATTTTGGTCCCACAAACTACCACTGCATGTGGGGGGGGGGGAGAGCGCAGCAAGGGTGTTGTTTTACCACTCCCCCTCCCCCCATTGAGTGTGTAGACACACATACAGAGGTCAGCTTCCTTTATGCTTGGTGCCCTCCTGGCCTTGTGACTAGTCAGGCACTGTTTGAGTGCAGGTTAGTGGCAGTGGGGTATTATCCTGCTCAGACTGCTGACATGGCCTGCGTGTCTGAGCTCCCCTCTTTTCATTGGTCTCTTCTTTTTTGGGCGGGGGGTCTTTGTATGCTGTGTGGTGTACGTGACCAGCACAGAGTACGGCTGTTAAGGAGATGGCACAGGGCTCTGAATGTTTAGCACAGACTTGCAGGATAGTGTCACATCTCCTGTTACCTGTATTGTGTGGCAAACGTGGAGGTACATGAAACAAGGGTAATCATAGCTTTTATTGTGAATCACTGCAGACTTATGAGCATCTTACCTCTGAATGAAAACAAACTGAAAGTAACTTATCACTCATAAAAAAATAATAATAACAATAATAATAATGATAATTCTGCACTATTTCCAGTACTGTAATGTATTTTTTAGAGGGTTACAATTAATGTCTGGTTTCCTACCACGACAGGGCCATCTCTCTGAAGGTCTTGTCACAAAGTGGTACAGATCTCCTCGCCTGCTGCTCTCTCCTAACAACTACACCAAAGCCATCGACATGTGGGCTGCTGGCTGCATCTTTGCTGAGATGCTCACAGGGAAAACCCTGTTTGCAGGTAAATGTTGACTCAGTTTGTTATGTCAGACTCACTCCTCACACCTTGTGTAAAATCAGTCTTTAAGGTGGCTCAAGTGACAGAGTTAAATGTCAAGTATAGGTGTGATGACACATATGCTAATTTTGTTTGTTAAACACATGGTAAACCAGACAGTCTGGTTTGACTTTGCGTATTCGGCCGGTGCAGGGAGAGACTGTTCTTGTTAAAACAGCCTTGAGCTGACCACAAGGCAAATGAAATCTCGATTCCCATGATCTGAAGCAGATCATGGGAATCGAGGCTGCCTCACTCAAGCTCCCTCAGTCATGCAGAAGTTGAGTCATGGGTTCTCTTCTAAAAAACTCCATAATATTTCTGTTTGCTGTTTCAGGAGCTCACGAACTGGAACAGATGCAGCTGATCCTGGAGTCAATCCCTGTACTACGAGACGAAGACCGCCAGGAGCTCCATAGCGTAATTCCCGTCTTTATCCGCAATGACATGACCAAGCCTCACACACCATTGGCCAAACTGCTGCCTGATGTCAGTCCGCAGGGTAAGTACCACTTTAATTAATCAGAAGTACTTGGAGCCTTATGAAGTGCTTGTGAACCCAGGGTCATGGTCGTGTACTTCATAGATCACATCTCGTATTTCCAGCTTGATAATCTCATTGTCCTTCTCCTTTACAGCCCTTGATTTCCTGGAGAAGATCCTGACCTTTAACCCCATGGATCGTCTGACTGCGGAAGAGGCCCTGGCACACCCCTATATGGCTGACTACTCCTTCCCCCTGGATGAGCCTGTGTCTCTGCACCCCTTTCACATTGAGGATGAGGTAGATGATATCCTGCTCATGGACCAGAGCCACAGCCACACTTGTGACAGGTGTGCCTTCTCACTTATTTCCCTCTCACATATTCTCTTGGGATTAACTTCAGCGGAATTTGTTTTGCTGTGCTTGCTGCAAGTGAGCAGCTCTCACTGTTTGACTAGAGTTTATTTGCAAACTTAGTCTGTATATGACTGTTGCTAATGAAGTCTTTCTATTTCTTTATCCATTAGGTATCATGAGAGCCAGTTCTCAGAAGCTGACTGGCACTTGCACAGCACCCATGACCCAGACGAAGTTCAGGTTGACCCAAGGGCACTCTCCGATGTAACGGACGAAGAGGTCGTCCAGGTGAGTTATTTTTGACAAACGCTTCAAACCTACTATCAAAACTATTTTCACTGCTTTTTCAGAACCTTAAGGGTGATTAATTCTGGGCAAAGAAGCAAGTATTGGATTGATCTTAAAGCGGTATACATCAATAAAAGCCTTAAGGCCGGGTTCCCATTCATAGAATGAGCTTTATTGCTAACATAAATAAACATTATTTCAGAGGCGGCCTTCCTTGAATTTTACATGTATTTTTGTTTGGATAGGCTTAATCCATGTCTGAAAAAAGCTAGGTGCAAGAGAGCTCATTCCTTACTAATATAAATTGGATTTAAATCAGTACTGACTTAAATGATCAGATTCTGAAAGGTAGCTGTTGTCTTTTTCTAGGTGGATCCTCGTAAATATGCTGATGGAGATCGAGAGAAGTTCCTGGACGAGCCGTCCTTCGACTACTCAACCCCATTCCCACTAGAGAGATCTTGGCAGGATGACCACCACGAGAACAAATACTGTGACTTGCAGTGTAGCCACACCTGTAACTACAAGGCTGTGTCGCCCTCCTACCTGGACAACCTCATCTGGAGAGACAGTGAAGTCAACCACTACTACGAACCCAAGCTTATCATCGACCTCTCCAACTGGAAGGAGCAGCAGAGCAAGGAGAAGGCAGACCGCAAGTCCAAGAGCAAATGCGAGAAGAACGGGCTGGTAAAGGCTCAGATCGCATTAAAGGAGGCAGAGAAGAGCCCTGTAGAGAAGGACAAAGTGCAAGAGAAACACCAGACGGAAAAGCCTCAGAGCCAGCAGAACCAAGGCTTTGACTTTGACTCCTTCATTGCCAGCACCATCAAGCTGAGCCTGCAGCCGGAGCCCTGTCAGGAGGTGACCCTGCTCAACGATGTGGGGCTCCTGAATGAGGTGGGCCTCCTGAACGAGCTCAACTTTTCTGTCTCCCAGCTCGAGGCTCCTCGCTCAACCTCTATGTCCAAGTCCATAAGTCAGGAGAAGGAGGAGAAGTGCCTGGTAAATCTCGCCCAGCTAGGTGGCGGAGGGCTGGGAGTGGTCGGCGGGGACTGCGTCTGGCCTGCTCGCCCCTGGGAGAGCTCTGGGGACACAGTCGGAGAGAATGGCATTTTGATAGACGAAGCGTGCTGGGACATTGGCAAAGAGGACCACCTCCAGAAGGAAAGCCCTTACACCAGCTACCTGGACCACCTGTTCAGCAGGAGGGAAGAAGCCGTCTCCGAGACTGCCAGCCCGCAGATTGGGTCCCCGGTGGTGAGAGAGCTAGACGAGAGCTTCCTTGACAGAAGCACGGAGATTGTGCTCAATATGCAGCTGGACTCTCTGGCCCTTCCTGGCTTTGACAGCACTGATGAACTGCCTCTAAAATCCATCCAGGCGTCCCTCACCCCCTGCGCTGTCAAATGCTCCCCACAAATTGCCCACAAAACGTACAGCAACATCTTCAAACATCTTAATTAAGGAAATGTATATCTTCCTCACAGTGCAAAATCTAGGCAGTTTTGTTTTTATGTTGCTTTTTTTTTTTTAAATAATATGGTATACTGTACTTGAATCATTTCATACCTTTTTTTTGTTATTATTATGTTTGTTTGTTTGTTTGTTTGTTTTTTTTAAAGAGTCGAAAAGGGTGATTTTATTTAAAGAGTTTTGATCATCACTCTGAGCCTTGATCACCAGGCCTTCATGGGTTAATGTCTACACCCTCATTGCTATACTGGCATGTCAGTCGCACATTTAAGTACTGTAGATGAAAGGGGAGCGGGAAAGAAGTATCTAGAGGAGGGAGGATGAGGTAGAGAGGATTTAAGAGATGAAGTTTGGCCGTTCTGGGTGTGACATAAAGAAGGAAGGTAGACGCTAACATTGCTGTGGGGTTTTAAAGTGCTCTCAAACAGCCTTTCGTGGGGTGGGGTGTCTTGTTCGTCATGTTTTTTTTGTTTTTCCTTCTTTTTAAAATATTCTTTGACCTTCTGACATTTTTTTTTCCCTGAAGAAAGCTTCCTTGAAAACCCTTTCATACTGTAAATCTGACACATGATGCCAGCAGCAACCATTATCGTAGGCGTTAATGTAAATGTGTTATCTACCTCAAGGTAACAGCCGCGAGAGACACTCGAAGCCGCACTAGTGCTTTACACACATGACCATCCTCATACCATGAAATGAAGTGGTCGCGTAGATGAAATCTGTCTCACTTTAGCAATTAACATAGTGAGGTGTTTCAGTAATCATTTATTTATTTCTAGCAAAATGTGCGCTATTTATTTTATCAAAATGTGTTATTTCAATGTGATTATTGAAGATTTGAGGAGTTGGGCAGACTTCCATTTTCATTTTTGGCACTATACGGGCGTGCAAGTGTTCTTTTGTTTTAAGGTAGGATGCATATTCATGTGTTATGTTGAAGTCGAGGCTTTCCATTTTCCATCAATACTGTTCTAATGGATATCTTTTTTTTTCTCTTTTTTTTAAAAAATGGGTGCGTTTTGTCTTTAGTGGAGAAAAAAATTATTTTATGGTTTAAAGAAGCGCCTAAAAGTCTTAATTTTTTTTTTATCCAAATGTAAAAAAATAAAATAAAATTAAAGTTGCGTGCATGGAGGCAGGAGAAAGGTACATTTAAAAGTACAGTTAATGGTGAGTATAATGTACGTCAGTTTTAATTGTACTTTTTTGTTTTTTGTTTGTTAAATTTCTATGTACTTTTTCCAGGCAAGCATGATGAAATTAGGTTAAGGTGTAGCATGTAGAACACTTACGGACTTTTTTTGTAATCATTGGTTCCCCTGTTCTACAAAATATCTCAATAAAAATTATTGGCAGAGAGTTTAGCCTCCTCTTCCTTGTTCTTGATCGGGGATTGGCCCCGTCATAAACCTGGTCCTTGGAGAAGACGTGCCGCCAAATCTACGTGCCACTTTTAAAGTCCAAGTAAGCAGACTGGATTTCACTGGAAGTGCTGGGGACACGGGATTTGAATCACCAGCTAAATGTAGCTCTGGTTGAGACCACCATATTTCAAAGCTGCCAACTTGGTTTCCACCTGCTTCTCATATAAAATGCTACAGAGAAGCGAGCGGGATTACACGACAAGTACTTTTCCATTCTACAGTCCTGTTCTCTAACACCGACGCAGCATAACTACATTTCCAAACTTCCTGTTAGGGAACAACTTCACGAGATGAAATCGGACTGTGGAGAAATAATGGGTTTTTGTAGGGTGTGGTGACATTGTCAAAGTCACTCTGACAGTTCATTTTCACATCAATCGTGCAGGATCGTAGGGTTGTTTGGATTTTTGGGGGGTGGGTGTACTAAAATGTGCAAAGACAAGCTTGTCTGGCTCACATTAAAGGCAGTGATTCTAAGTGAGGTAGAGCCAGTTTTAATCAACCAGTGGGCTGATTGGGATGCTTTGGTTCATATTATTTGGTTCATATTCATAAGCCAAATCTTTCTAAACAAGTTAGTACTTGTGCACGAGAATGGGCATTTCTCTTTTAGCATTGGAAAATGTTTTAGTCGCTAAACACGGTTGTCTACAGTTTGTAGTCATCCATTTTCTTAACTGCTTATGATGTCCAGGATCACAGTGGAGCTGAGGCCTATCCCAGCTACATGGCGCAAAAGGCAGGGTACTTCCAGTTTATCGAAGAGCTGAAAACGGAGACGATTCACATCTTAAACTACCTGGAGAGATTCTGTGTAGGCACGGGGACTGGGAGAAACTCCGGACCCCGCCTGGAGATCCTATTGCTGTGACAGCGCCTCCCAGTTTTTATTCATTTATTCTCTGGCAGTAGAAACACTTTGTTCTCCAAAACATGGCAGCATTAATCTACTGTGTATGTCATCACACGCAGAACAGTTTATCTAGTTGTCAAAATCTGCCAATGCCACTCCATGCCAAGTCATGAACGTGAACATTGTAAAAAAACATTTATAGAACTTGAGCGCAACAGTTGGATGAACATATCACAGGGAAACAGCCTGTCTGTGATAGAGGAAGAGGAGTGTGGTGGTGGCGAAGGACAGATAACCGACGCGAGGGATGCTGCGTAAACGGCGGTTCTTCCTCTGTTACACTGCAGAGGGACAGCACTGGGTGTGAGGCTGATTGAGTGACAGGCTGTCCCGTGATACCCGGCACTGTTACGTTACTGTAATACACTATTGCACACACATAATCCCTGTGGTTTGTTCTCAAAGTGTGTGTTTTTGATGTTCGTGGTCTATATAAGTTATGTGCAGTGCTTGTGTTGCTAGTTTACAGTACTGAGTCACCCTTAGAGGGTAAAAGAGCCCCTCCCAGGTCACAGTACACACCAATGCTCTTTCTCTTTATAAAACTTGAAATCCCCATTTGAACATTTTTAAATGTGATCCACAAAGTGAAGTGAAGCATATAAAGTCTGGTCACGCAGAAGCTGTTTTACCCAGTTAAGCACGTCTCTAACCCAGAGCTCACGAGCCTCTGGCTGACTCTTGGCTAGAATGCGTTTGTTTTGAGTGGCAAGGCTTCTCTTAATATGTTACTGTTTGCCCATTGAGGGCAAACTGCTTTAATACTGCCTTACAGTGTGCACAGTCCTCTGAGCAGGCAAGAGTCTTTATTTTAAAGTAATTTAAAGTAATATTAGAGAGTGAGGGGGGGAATCGTGGTACAAAGGTTGGAACCCGTTGTCCCTCAGTAATCAGCTACAGCTGGGCTTGGATTTTTCACCGCAGCTACTTCGTGCTGCGAAAAAATTAGGCCAGCTCTGTCTTGTTTTTCTGCCTTCCTAGTAACGACACAAGACGCGGCCACTGTGATTAAACCCTGCTTGAATACTGAGATGAAAGCCAACACCTGATTTGCATCAAGTGCAAGAGTAAGAGGCGTGCCCAACAACCAAATGTAGGCCAAACACTCTGAAGAAAGCACTCTTTCCACCACAACAGCACGTATTCCACATCTCCCCTCTGCAGTATTTTTTTTCTTTTTACTGCAGCTTCATATTTGCCTAGATTTATGTGTCGATCCTCTCTGTTGTCATTCCCCACCCGAGGTCTTCCTCATGCCCTGGGCCTGTCAGGTGCCACCAGGTTAAAAATAAAATCCAGCAGCACCAGGATAAGCAGCTCAACTCACCACCAATCAGCTGACAGTAGCTTACCACATCGCCTCCTAATTCAAGGTTATGAATGCTATTCTCTTTCCTGGGAAACCAATTAAAACTCCTAGATGAGGAACTGCCTAAGCTTCCACAGAATTTCCTTCAACGGCGAGCCCTAAAATACCTCGTGTAAAAGCGGTGACCTGCTTGGCACTGGCTGCAGGTTTTGCACTCGGGCTGAACAAACGTGGGGACAAAGCTTCCGGCAGTTATCTGCCACAAATCGAGACTGCTCATTATGGCTGCACGGTGTCAAGATGTGTGTCCATATTCAGACCAGAGCTGTGCTGAGCACCGGTCACTAAAGTTAGAACACAAAGTGCCTTTATAAATATAGACGTCGCCACTTTGAAAGCTTCGACTCTGGCCAAAATTACAGCCTGTCCCAACCACTGATATCAATGTGTCGTTTCTAAGCTTTGACATCACAGTTACAGATTCTCCTCAAACTGGGAGACACTGTATAGTGGAGGGGAACGAATATTTGCAGTACTTCTGACTTGAATCATGCACTTTATATTAATACATTCCAGCTTGGCTGCTTCTCCAGTAATGGAAATTAAAGCAGTCATTGTGTGGCTGGGAGGGCAGGGGGGGAGACACGAACCCTTTTCTGGCCTCCTAAAGGAGAAACGTGCTGGAGAGACTGCTGGATGCACAGCAGCCAGTCTTTCAGTGTTGTTTAAAACTTGAAATCCAAACTGTAGAAAAAGTCACAGTACGCAAAATAAAAGTCGTTTTCATACTCGTCGTTTTAAGAAGAGAACGAAAAAGCGCCGGCACTCACTTTAGGACTCGAAGCACTTTTGGGGCCGTTGTGATAAACAACAGCAGCTAACATCATAATGTGCCCTTAATCAGAGAAAAACAATCTAAAAACCCGTTGATATTCACAGAGTCCTCGTCACAAAATGTTCCCTGTGCCTGCAGAGTAGCAACAGCTGTTCCCAGTGAAGCCCATTTATTACACAGAGACGACCAATTTAGCTGAAGAGGGTCCATTATGAAACAATTTTCTTTTGTGTGCATGTGTGTGTGCATAAGCAACGGAAAGGACAAAAATATGACATTTTGTGGTCTTATACAATCAACATGTTCCATTTTACTAAATTAGATTGTAGTAATAAAGTGATTTATTAGGACCAAAGTGCTTCTTGAAACTAGTCTGCCACTACTGAAATGCTTCCCAACACTTACTTGGGCAGTTATGCTGAAGCTTGATCTAAATGAACTTTAATTTCAAGCATGTATTCTGAGTAGAAACAGCTTAAACAGGTTTGCAGACTTTGGCCCACAAATAAGGTTTTAAATATATCCGTGTTCTTTTTGGAGACCATCTTTGCTGTTGCACAGTTCTCCCATAAATCCCAGTGTTGGATTCTTTAGGTGCCATCATGCTCTCTCCCTCCCTCTCTTTGTTGCGTGTCTGCAAGGAAAACAAAAAGAGTCCCTGAGAAGGAATCACCTGCTGTGTGCAGGACTAAAGGTTCAGGTCTCAGAAAGTCTACAGATTCTCACCGTGTCGACTGTTCGTTCATAATCAATTATTACGGCGATGCTTTAGATGAGGTACGCTGAGTCATAGATGCAACGTTTGTGTTATATGCACACCCTCTTCTGGCTGGTGCTACTTTAAGGTACCTATGAAATTTAGACCACTGTTATGGAGCAGTGTTAGCACAGCGCTCTTGGTATGTTTTTTCTTTCTTAGAATTGTGTAAAAAAGAAACAATTCTGATTAATTACACAATCACTAATTATAAACTGTTTATGATATTTAATGGAATATTGCACTCCTGTGTTTCAATGGCACATTGTGTTATGCAAGTACATAATGTTAGATGGCTAGTTGATCATTAAACCATTGGGCTGAATGGTTTATGATTACAGTCTCCGAATAGCCGCAAAACTACCTCCTTCTGTTCACACTGCAGGTCTTAATGCTCAATTCCGATTTTTTGATCAAATCCGATTTTTTTGTTTGCTTGTTCACACTACAAATAAAATGTGACAGCAAACGCGCTCTAGTGTGAACCCTCAAAGCGGCCTGCATGCGCAAAAGAAGACGTCACACACAACGCGCTCTGTTTAGACCCAGACCAAACACTATTGTTTGACTGATGGCCTTAATATGAAACACTTGTTTCAGACTTTACGTTTTCCAATTTTGCTTTAAGTTATAAAGTTATGTTGTTATTTACATTTGGCCTAATAATGATCCTTATTGCTGTTTTAGAGGAGCGGTGCTTCAAAGGATAGCTGCAGATTTCTGTCAGAATCTGCAGATTATACAGTACAAATAAAATGTTCACGTTTCCACAACGCTGTCTTTCCAACAGTTTCACTAACATCTAGACTGGATGGCCAGGAAGCGTTCACGATGTCTTCTCGGGCGCTGATAATAGGCGTCTGTCTTGTGTCAGTGACGTAAAAGACGGATTTAATGCGACATGACCGTTCACACAGCAGTCGCTTTCTAAAACATCAGATATGTATCAGATTCAGTACCACATACGAAAGTGACCCAGGTCGGATTTGAAAATATTGGATTTTTTGCTGTTCACACTGTCACACCATGATCGGATATGAGTCGCATAGGGTCAAAAAAAGTCAGATTTGATGCGCTTTCGCCTGCAGTGTGAACGTGGCCTTAGAGTGCTAAGAACTTTTCCTTTTATTTGTCAGCCTC
Organism: Pundamilia nyererei; assembly: GCF_000239375.1. Lineage (NCBI taxonomy): Eukaryota > Metazoa > Chordata > Actinopteri > Cichliformes > Cichlidae > Pundamilia > Pundamilia nyererei. Next base: position 1,190,636 of record NW_005187585.1, read on the forward strand.
AGACGTGGCACTGGTTTTTGCAGCTCTGTCTCTGCTGACTCTCTGACTGCCGTTCTGTTGAAAACATAAATATTGTGCAGGCCTCCCTCGTGCTCTCACCCATGTACACATGACCCGTTGGGTTGTTCTGTGGTGTCCAGCTTTGGGGCGTTGTGGTCTGGGGACTCCATGGATTGGGTTTGTTCCAAAGCATCCCACTGATGCTTTGCATTGACATCTGAGATGTTTGGAAGCTGGGTCAACGCTGTCCAGCTGGGCAAGGCTGCTGCCATCAGGGAGCATGATTACCAAAACACTGCACACTCAGTCAAAGAGACAGGGCCCAAAGTTCCCCAGAAGAACATTGCACTGTAAGAGGATAATGACTGTTATTCAAGTCATCTGTCAATGGTTTTAATATTGTGACTCCATTAGGAATTCATTGTTATTTAAACAATTTCTAATCAATATATTGTTCCATTAGACAATAATAAATGTGCTTTTCTATCAAAAAAGGATCTTTTGAAGTGATCCCAAGCCTTTGACCAGTAATGGCAGATCTGTATTTATGTGGCTGAGCATGACTGAGAAAAAAAATGAAAGTGAAAGAGTGGGGAGAGAGAGTCTTATCAGTCCTCATTTTCCACACAGTGGCCAGTTTTCCAAGCAGGGCTAAAGAAAAAAAACCCAAAAACCTGCACACATTCCTGCCATAATAATGAGTCCTTATTTTTTCCAAAACAATGTTGACCTTGTCCAGGAAGTGGACTTTTTTCCACTGCGGTGTCATTACAGACACACAGAGAGCTCAGTTTACAACAGAGGTACACAGCTGATGCGTATCTCGGCAGCAGACTGCCACGCACATTACACTGTATTATCTGACTGAAGCTCAGCATAATGCATTTTCCACCACAGAAGGCACAAAAGAGTACTACTTAAACATGCATACACGCTTACGCGTCCGTGTGTGTGTGTCTGTGTGTGTGTGCATGTTATAAAACCTACCAGGGTACACCTGCACTTTACAGAAAAACGCAGCGATGCAGTGTTCTCTGCTGATTCATCCAGAAAAAAGAAAGACAGAAAAGAAAAAAATGAGGAAGCATCACAAATTATGTTTCACCTCCAGTGTTTACGTAATTTTGCTTCTGGTAAATATTTCCATCCGATCGTGACCTGAGTCGTTCTCACGCCAGTTTTCTTAAATTAGACCGAGGATCATCATCATCAGTTTTACTGCCTTCTTATTGACTGAGGCATAAACACATCTTCTTTCATAACAACGTCAAAGGACTGTGCCTAACTATTTCTGTAATTATTATTATAATTATTAATAAATCTTTAATTTAAACAGGTATTCTCAATGAAATCAAGATGTCTTTTTTTCCAAAGAGAGCTGTTTACAAAAAACTGAAAAAGTGAGACAAACACATGTTAAAATGACACAACAGCAATTAAGAAAAACACGGGCGAGAGTAGCCACAGATAAATACATGTAATCTTTTAGATTATCTTTAGACAGTTTGTTACCAACAGCTTGTTGCCAAAACCCCCTCAAAAAACAGATATTTTGCTCTCATTCTTCTATTTTAGTCCATGAGGAATGTCAAAGATAACACAGTCTGGCAGACATGAAATTTGCCGAAAACTTGGCAAGTGTTAGCATGGCATCCTAAAAAAATCTGAGGAAGTACTGAGAACTATCTGCAGCAGAAGAACTGAAAATCATGTCCTTAATAAATAGAGAAAATGTGGGAAACACCAGATATCTCACCAGGATGTGAGAGATGCATCTGGCTCTTCAGCTGATCCGTCTACTGTTCACTGAAGCCTCGCCAGAAATCATCATGTCATTCTTAAAGAAGGGAAACAGGAAGAAAAGTTGGAGTTATGGCAAATTACACATGAACTGACTGAAAATGTGGTGGCAACAGGTCTTATTGGGGGATGTCTGGAGGTCAGGAGAGAGGTATGACAGAAAACTGATGGAATTATGATCACAGAAAAGTGCTGTCAGATGATCCCAGATCCACCATGCAGTAGAAAATTCACACAGTAAACACTATCAGTCGTGGACTGGCCTCCCCAGAGCCTGGACCTCAACATTACTGAAGCAGTGTGTGATCGTGTTGAGAGAAAGTAGAACAAAAGGCAGTTAAAATCCAAAAAAGATGGAGCCCTACCAAGTATTGACTTTCAAGATTGTACAAACTCAAGCTCAAAAACAAAGAATACATTTTCTCTTTTTCTAGTCTAATCTAAAATGAGTCAGGTGCAAGCAGGGATTTGATTCCTACAAATATTTAACTGACGCAACTAGAAATTAAAAGATCTCAAAATGAATCTACAGTATAAGTGATGTTGGACATGGGCATGTGTGAAAGAGAACTAGCCTGTCATTTTCAAATGAAGAGACAACTCTGGATCATATTTACTTGGTTTAAAATCTGTGTTCATGTATTTTGCAGACAACAGAAGAGTTTCCAGAAACACGATGTGCAGGGTAGCCGGTTTCTGACCTGTCTTCAATCACAAACAGAACAAAGGAGAAGCAGAATGGGGGCAGGAATAATGTCTTCAGAAGATAATTTAAGGATTTGAGTGGTATTACGATGCAAACTATTGCCTATCTTCAAACTCCTACATGAAATAAAATCATCACCTTTTGGGGGAGTATTTTCTACTCGGTGTGTGGGAGACTTGAAGTGGACACTTCAGACTGAAACACATTTTGTAAACAGTGGTTATTTGATTATGTTTCTTTGGGTCTAAATGAATTAGAAATTAGACAAAGCTCAAAGAGTGTGCTGAAGGAGAGACGATGCCCTTTGATATTAATGGATTAACATATTTTAAGCGTAAAGTGGATGTGATTTATGCAAGAGAGCTTCCCGAGCCCTCGAGGTAATTGTGCGATTCTTCCACCCCCGGTGACAGAAGACAGGGTATTATCACGACACTCGGCATATACTTTAGATCCGCTGTGGAAAAACACCTTTAAAATTCATCTCATGAGTTAGAATTATGCAGTTTTCCTACAAAAAAGAAAAAAGAAATGTGCCACTTTCTCAGAAAGAATGACGTCATTATAATTTTACAGAGGCTACAGGTAAAAAAATCAGGCGAGCTTTAATCAGAAAGCAGGATTGCCGTGAAATGAACGCGGGCATTCGTGAGGCTCGTGTTTGCAATTTAGATAGAGATGCGACACCCTCTTCGTTTTCGTCCTCTCTGCCAAATTTATCTGCATTTCACAGCCAGATCGCTTGTGATATTATCTGTGATTAGGGTTTCGAGCAGATTATCTGTTCACATATGGCGAATGTTGGATCAGCTCTAACGAAGGCAAATACGTGTTTTGTCAAAACACAAAATGTTGGCTGAGTAATTTGGCTGGAAGTGAGCAGACTTAATTTCTTGAACTGATCTGGTGCTGTTGCGAGCAGCTCTGTGAAACAACAGCACCAGTGTCACTGAGGATGGTGAACTCAAATCCATGACACTGGAACTCACAGGTTCACACCGGTTCACGTCTGCACCTCTGGATCCAACCTCGCACCACCTACTGATAAGAAAAGCAGCAGTAGAGACAGTTTACACAAATGCACAGATGGGTGACAAATTAAAGGAAAAACCTGAAACATTAAATCACTATGGAAAAGGGATCTGGTGGCAAAAAAAAAAGAGCAAATCATCTTCATCCTGTGATAAAACCCTTCTATCCTAATGGGAGCTGTTTCTTCTAGGATGGAAATGCCGCCATCTGTAGTGCAGAATCGTCAAAATAAATAATAAGGGAACATCATTTGTAAAAAGGTGTTCCATTCATCAAATACGTTACTAGAAACTCAGTCACAGCATCGTGCCAAGGTGCAGTAAAGTTGTCCTAGTGGCACATTGGAGCACTTCCCAAGAAACTTCACATTGTTCTTTGTTTTGTTTTTCCTTTAATTCACCAACCATGTGGAACTTGTTACGTTTTAGATAATTCACCAGGGCAATCACTGCCACTTGTGATGCAGTTAATCTTTTTCTAGTTGCTCTTGAGGGACTTATATGTTAAATATTAAATCTTTGTTTGATCGGGGACATATTCAACAGAAATGCGCCTGCCTGCATGTCTGCCATCCTGGAGACAGATACACAAGGTCTCCCGCTTGATGGTTTGCTTTTTGGATAATATGAGCAGTCCATTTAATGTTTTACCAAAACTCAATCCTGAAAAACCGTTAAGCTTTTTCAATGACTTACCCAGAATTGGTAACTGTAGACTTTATGGCTGCTTACTATGTGGAGAACAAAAAACTATTTGGAGTAACATTTTTCTCTCCCACAAGGGAGGGAGTATACGATCGGTTGTGGTTTCTTTATCTGTTTGTTAGGAGTCTAGCAGCCACAGACTTCAAGATGTCATTTTAAAATTTTGTGGGATGGTAGACACCAGTAACACCTCAAGCTGACTTAATTTGGGTGAAAACTGGGTCAAGGTCACACCCTTTTGTGTGTGTGTGTGCTCCCTCAACAAATGTCACAGTTGAGGGAGCTATATTTGATTTCTTTGCCCGTAAGAAATGCCATCCATCTAATTTAGGGTCACAGAGCGTGGAGTCGATCCTGTCTGTCTTAGGACAAGAGGTGGATACGCACTGGACAGGTCACCGGTCTCTCACAGGGCTAACACAGAGAGATGACCATTCACACTCACCTTCACACCTATGGGCAATTTAGAATCACCAGTTAACCCACTAACTGCATGTCTTTGGACTGTGTGAGGAAACCGAAGCACCCGGAGAGAACCCACACAGGCACAGGGAAAACATGAAAACTCCACAAAGGAAGGCCCCAACTACATGGTGGATTTGAACCCAAGACCTTCTTGCTCTGAAGCAGCAGTGCTAACCCCCACACTTTTCCTCAATTCCTTCTAATCCAAAGTGGTGTCACCTTTACCCAACTTTCCCAATTCCTGCTGTTATTGATGCAAGTTGTGACCCTTGAGCAAGGCACATGAACTTGAGCTGTTCTGCTTGTTGGGAAACAGATCAAGCTATTTGCAGCTTTCAGGTCTGTTTCTCCAGGCTGCTGTGTGGATAAGAAAAACAAAAACTGAAATCATACGACTAGCTTTCACAGCCATTCACTTTAAATATGTATTTTTTTCCTATTGCTTGGAGCCACAAAATAACTAATAAAAAAGGCAACCAAACAGAGCTCGGCTACCATTTGTTCTTTTAAGAGCCCAGTGATTGAGTTTTAATCACAGGTAAATTAACACACATTTACACTCATAGTTTGTCTCAGGTTTTAAAAAAAAGCATTTTGGTTGAACACCCCACCCATATGATCCATCAAAACCACAAAGCTTTACCGGTATCTGCTTCCATCACTGGCCCTTTCACTGTTTTGCAACAGTAATCCAGACCTAAGATCATACCTTTGCAACTCCAACCGCAAAACAAAGCAACAATTACCAGCACACAAAATGAATGGGCCAACTCAATACTTAAAATGGATTCAACTGCACCTTTACTGCAGAGATCTGGGTACAATCCTGGATGCTGATCCCTTTGCCTTTGTGCATACAGGTTGACAGTCTTTACCTTTAATATGCTACATGGCTTTGTTCAAAACAGATCCTCAACATTTTTACCTGAAGGAGGGACTCCTGCTCTTTTCTTGCACCTTCTGGGGTCTCTTCCAGACCCCTGCCCCATTATAGACATTTTACCTGCAGTATAGGGGTTGTTTCAGGAGGTTATGATATAGGGTGGAGTTAGGGACGTGTTGGATGCCATCACCAGTACGCAATACCAGTGAGGACACTTCAGCGGAAGAGAAACTGCCACACCTGGTCAGGTGTTTTAAAAAAATTAATTATTAAAAACAGATTAGAGCAGGGGTGTCAAACACAATGCCCGTGGTCCAGAATCGGCCCATCAAAGACCCCAATCTGGCCCACAGGGCAGCTTTGGAAAATGTAACAGAGGGCATTGAAGTTGGACTTTGAACTGTAGTTTCAAAGGTTTTACAACATTTCCTACTGATAAAGACCTCAATCACTGCCATTCAAACTACACCAAAGTAATTAAGTAATAGATAAACAATAACAATTACAGAAAAGTTCCTGTTTTGTTTTGAAAACACACAGTTTAACGTCCCTGGTAGGTTCCCAAAAGCCGCACTGGTTCACCACAGAGCACCATCTAGTGGAGACTCTGAAGAACTGCACGTAGCTCAAACGATACCCGACAGATACACAGTAAACACATTCTCCGTGAGTTAGTTCTTCTTAGTGTTTTGCTAAATGACAAGTTAAATCCTGGAGTCACGCGCACCACAAGCCAGAAGCGCGTCACGAGCGCTGTGTTTACGTTGCCAGGACACAGTTGTCTGGCTACTGCGGATCCCAGGTGATTTACCTAAAAGCGGATTCTCCTGAGCGCTGGATTCACCTGAGGATCAGATGAACATGAACAGCACACACAGTTTTCCGGATAGCACACAGGATATTAAAAACACCGCCGTCTGAGGCTATCTCCTCCTTTTGCTCCCAAACAAATACATATTTTGAGATGGCTTTTTCTTAGCGCGCACAGGTTGAACGATGAAGGCCAAAGCTCTGTCAGTGAAGGAGTGCGCCTGGATGTCCGAGGACTGCCACCTGGTGGACATACCGCGTGAAGCTACCCAGAGGGACACCCTTTGCTTACCGAATATCTTCCAAAAGTCCAAAAAGGTGAAACCTCTGACAAAGACTCGGCCCAGCCCCAATTGCCAGGTTTACTACACAGCCAGGGAGCTTCTGCTGGAGGTGCTGGACAGAGAAGCGATCCGGGAGCTGATCAGGAGAGCTGCCGGTGTGAAGGCAGGGCCAAATCGGCAGTCACACTGCCAGAGCAGGGAGCAGAGCACAGATGTGTCTGAGGAGGGGTATGCTGATGCAGTGACGTGGTTTTCTGTGGTCCTGCAGAGCGGCCTGTCTTTGGGGGAGAACTGCAACTTTGGGCATGATCTAAATGTGAAACTAGACGGATGGCAGGGCGTGCTAAAGAGAAACAGCATCCAGGCCGACCTGCTGTCTCTGACCAGACTGGAGGATGGAGAAAAGCTGGAAGTCCTCTCTGCTTTCTGTGGCCACATAACCCAGCGCTACCAGGCCCTCCATACGCCGGGGCCAAACCTGGCTGTAAAGAAATACAGACTGTCCTCTCAGCAGGAGCACTACTCTCTTTATCTCGCTCTCCTCTGTGACCCAAGCTCGGGGTTCATCTGTAACATGTATCTGTACTGTCCAGAGCAGCTCCAGAGGCAGAGTAAGAAATCTGTTGTCGAGCAGGTGGTCAGACACCTGCTGAGACCTTTCTGCAACCACAGGTGTGTGGTTCAGCTGGATAGCTCTGCCTGGATGGAGGAAAGGCTCACACACATCTTGTCTAGATTAGGGTTCACCATTCATTTTGTTCCCACTGTTAAGAGGCCACCATCTTCACCACCTGAGGGCTCCATGATGTCTGAACTCATTGCCCACCTGCAGGGTTGGACAGGACCTGCCCTCGTTCCCCTGTCTGATCCAAAAGGAACAGGGGTGGATGTATTCCTCCCAGGCCTTTGGGTGACGCTGCATGTGATCTGCATCAACACATTTGTGCTCCACACTCTGCAGAGCCAGAGCTCAGGAAAGAAGGTCAACCTGACACAGTTCACCAGGACTCTGGCCTCTCAGCTGGCCATGAACAGCAGCACCGCCGTGCCCGTTCTGCCACGACTGAACAGCAGCTCATACCAAGAGAAAAATGTCTCAAATATTTGTAAGCAAAGGTTAGTCCCGCTTTTTGTCACAGATCTTCTGCAACGTCTTATGGCTGCTGCAATGTTTGATGAATGAAATAAGCCAAACAGAAAAAAACGAAATTCTGAAAACTTTATATTTAGCTTAGTATTTAATTTATAAGTGTGTGTTTTAGATCTTTGATCCCCACACTGAGCCTTGAGCACCCATAACCCGATTCTGACTTTGTCTTCCTTCCTTGCTCATCACCCCACATAACCTGCCATAGAGCCTTACTGCTACTTGTAGCTGATTTTTAATTTCCTGTGTTATCTATCCCACCACTTGACACACCACATTCTAATGTGATAACCAGGGTTTTTAATATTGTGACCTTTTAATGTGAAGATTTGAACAAATAAATCCTGTCATTGATATATTTGATATTTTTGCTTGACTAAATTTTCCTGCAGGACAAACACCAACATCTGTGGTCAGGTGACGGTGAAAGGAAAACACAGGTGCAGCTCTGCAGTGAGTCTGCAGAACAACTGGAACAGACCAGGAGTGTGTGGGTTAGACAATTCTGGCAACTCTTGCTACTTAAACGCAGTGTTACAGTGCCTGTGCTCCACCGTGCCCCTCGTAGAGCACCTCCTGGATCAGGAAACACGCAGAGAACTGGAAAAGTAAGACTGAGCATGTCTAAGGATCTTGGAAAGAAAAGCGTCTGGACTTCTTTAAGTTGCTTGAAGA
>NW_005187585.1:1200253-1229346 GCF_000239375.1 Pundamilia nyererei
GTGAAACGTCTTCAAGCAACTTAAAGAAGTCCAGACGCTTTTCTTTGCAAGCTCCTTTGACTACCATGACCTGGATGACTGAGAACCTTCACAGACTAAGACTGAGCATCTTCGTTTTATTCTCGGACTCACCTGAGGGTTGGCAGTCATGTTTTTTTTCCAGTAGTTTAAACTCTTTTCATGCAGGTCCAAGTGCCTTGTCGCTGAGGTGTTTGTCCGCCTGCTAGAGGAGATGTGGCTGGGGACAAACTCCAGCTGTGCCCCCGTAGAGGCGAGGTCGGTGCTGTGCTCCATCTTTCCCCAGTTCAACAACTACTCCCAGCAGGACGCCCAGGAACTGCTCCTCTTTCTCCTTAACACGCTACACGACGACCTGAAAAAGGTGCAGAGACACCTGCGCATCTGCACCATCACATAGCCTGTTCCTCTCTGAAATATAAACCTACGGAAACCATAACTGAGTGTGTTTTTGTGCGTATGTGATTGTTTACAAGGTTGCAAAGGACCAGATGCACTGTTCAATACGACAGCAAAGGCAAGAACACAATAGGTACTGCACCACTGAAAGCACCATTGTGTCACAGCTGTTTGAGGGCCAGCTGAGCTACATAACCCTCTGCATGCACTGCGATCAGCAGGCATACAGCACACAAACGTTTACTGTGCTGTCACTGCCGATTCCTGCCGGCATCCTTAAGTGCTCCATTCAGGCAGGTTTTTTTAAACACCATTCAGACTGTTTGCATTTGATATACTGACGGTCTCATCCCTGCAGTTCTGTGCTTGTCTTTTATTCTCGTTTCATGTTGTGCAGGACTGTCTGTCGCTGTTCTTCGAGCAGACTGTCCTAACTGGGGGAGAGCAGCTGCTGTGTTCAGTGTGCAGGATGAGGAGAGAAACGGCGGTCATCACTAGTTTGGACAAACCTCCAGAGATCCTCATGTTACACCTAAAACGGTGAGAAGGAATGGATCGTCATCTCTTAAGATACTTTATTTACAGAGTATATGTTCAGTCGATAAAATCTTTAAATTTTATGAATGGATGTGTAACATTTAGCAGAGCATAATCTCACTTTAAGGTCCACTCAGGAGTGTAGCTGCTCTGAGATCTTTGATCTTTAGAAGGAGATGAACTTCAGCAGGGTGCTGTTTGAAAGCAATTAAAGGACTTAGTCGATGTTGCCTAGATTCAGTGTTGATCGTGAAAACGGCAGTGCACAAAACTTTCACATTCACGTCACATGATACAATTAATATCTTCATGACCAAAACTGAGCAAAACCAAGAAGGCTTTATAGGCTTGAGGGGGAAAAACAGATGCTTAAATAAATCGGTTCTTCCCCATGTACAATTTTCTAGATCCGCCACTGCTCTGGAGACATTCATTTTTTTAGTGACCAATTTCAGTCTGTTTTTGGTCTATTTGAATTACAGCAACAAAGGTCATGACAGTAACAGAGAAGCAATAATATGCATTTGAATAATTCAAGGACTGAGTTTGTTAAATTATTAGACAATAAAGACTCAAAAAATTAATTAACTGATTTCCAATAATGGTCTTTTTGCTTGTAAGTACAAAAACACGAATAGCGCCATTTATCAGTATTGAGTAACCGACCTTTGCTACAAATAACATGTATTCATGCATGCATTAATTCAGCAGGCATCATGAATACTTAATACTCTTTATGCATTCTATTATGAAGTGTTTCTGCTTCCAAATACCCCGGAGATACAGGAAGGCTAAGATAAATCAATAACCCCCACTGTTTTTTTAAGAGTCAGTGTTTCAAACTAAACTTATTTCCTCCGCCGCAGGTTTGGCTGTAAGGGGAAGAAGCAGGTGAAACTGACGACTAATGTCGCGTTCCCCATGAAGCTCGACTTGACCCCATTTCTGTCGAGCTCAGTGCATAATGTCTCAGATTCTTCATACCATCTTTATGCTGTTGTGGTGAGTGAACATGAAGAAGATCGTAATATGAATTTGTAAGGTCATATTTGTGTTTTACCAAAAGATATTTGAGCGCACTGCAAACATCCACACTCATAGATTCAAAGACTTGGGGATGCATGACTGCCGAGACCGCAAAGGCTCAGGGCTGTAAATGAAATGCATGACGCCACTTTGGCAGTCAGGGGTATGTCCAGAAGGGGGGAATGGGGTGGCAACAGCCCCTTCTGAAAGATGACTGCCCTCAGCCCTTGAGGACAGTCATCTTTGGCAGGTTGGACTAGAGTACTGTTAATCTTACAGTCCCCAACACTGTTATATAAGAGCATGAATACTACCAGTAGGAATGTAACGGAGTACATTTACTCCAGTGATTTACTGAGACTTATTTGGACGTGTTGTTGCTTTCTTCTGTTATTCCACTATATTTTGGATGCAATTACTGTATTTATACTATTTATTTTGCAGCTTTTTAAATCTTTGGTTATTAATTTCCTGATAAATTACATTATTATATAATTAAAATAATCAACAGCTGCAATATTAAAGAGACCATTTTAAAATTCCTAGGAACACCCCTGGTGCCAGACTTTTTCTTAGGCAGGGGCGCAAAACTCATTTTTCATCCTGGGCCAATTTGATCTTATGTGGGCTGGAGCAGTGAACCAATCCCCCTTCTAACAGTGTAAAGTAGTTTAATAATTTAATGTGAGATAACTCAGTATGAGGAAAATGAAGTGCAGCTTCAATAAACTGTCCCAGTTTTAATACGTGATAAAGAAATGCTGCTGCAGTTAATGAAACAAACCCAACTTTTTTGGGCTTAAATAGTAAAACACAAATCTGTAACATTACAGAAAAACTTTTGGCATTGCCACAATGTGCTTTGCATCATTTTAAGATCACCCAGGCAACACAAAGGGTTTAATGTTTAGGACTTGGCACCTGTTATGTAATTAAAACTGTAATATTTACATGAAATGACAAACTGTGTGGAAAACCATGGAGTTTTCACCACATCTGTTTTTTTAATGTATTCATTTCATATTTTTTAACAGAACCACACAGGTCATCTGAACATGGGTCACTATACGGCTCTGTGCCACAACGCCTCAGCCCAGACCTGGCACTTGTTTGACGACTCGCTTGTCAGAGAGGTACAGGACACCCTGGTGCAATCTCCCAACGCCTACATGCTGCTCTACAGCCGCAAGCCTTTCCAGAAGCCAAAGATCCAAGGACTGTGAGCTTTGCAAATAGAAGACCAAAATCAGTTTCCCTCTTGAAAATGTTTCTTATCATCTGCATTTGGTTCAACATCTCTGCTGCTCTTTGTACTGTTAGCATCTCCATAACAATTAGAAATAAATTGTGAGTTCAGTGTTAATGTATAATGTTTAACTATCACACTATCTCCAAACCACAGGAACACAGGGACATCAGGTTGATAAGGGCTTTATGACAGTACTTAATACATGCTGAAGACATCTTGGAACATTTGTTCACAAACACACACAGAAACTAATTTGAAGCAATTTTAATAAATAGACATATGAGTTGTTTGAGATTAATATAATCGTTATATCTGAAACACTTTCAGAACATTGAGGAGGGGGGGAGTACAAGTGAAAAGAAAATAGCACATGATCTCATGCGAGGCAATAAAAACAGTCAGGAAGTTCAGAGTCTAATCCTACCCCTTAAGAGCTCTGGTCCATTCTAAAAAAATAATCAGCTTACTTTGTGCTTGCCCTTGTCAGTCGGCTGGTCAGTCAGGCAGAGTGCGTTGACCCTATCACACTCGTGTAAGTGGCTAAGGTCAATTTCTCACGTCTTCACATTCTCCAGCTCAATACTAAACATTAAAGTAATTCCTGAAAAAAAAAAAAAGAAATCTAACCAAGCCTCAAACAAATAAAGACCAAAAATCACTAGTATGAACCAAACAGGATGTCAATCTATCCTGATACATTTGCCTCTAAATAGTGTTTGAGTATAATCATGTAAAGAGTAAGTATGTTTAACTGACAATAACCTTTACAGAAGACTGTAGGGTTTCTTTCATTAGCTGAACCGAGCAAGACAGAGAAGATATCAGCATCAGTTTAAAGCATTCTGAGTAGAGCGCTGAAATCGGCTGTTAAACAAATATGTTCTACATAAACAACTTAATGTGATTGCATAAGTGGATAAGTGCAAGAATGTGGCTAATATGAACAAGCAAAACTCCGTCCTTTACCTCAGGAAGAATGCTAAAAATCAGTCACAGTCTCTTCAACACCCCTCGTTAATAAACAAGAGAAGGCTCTACAGGTAAACCCCTAAAACATATGGTTTGCCTTTATGAATATGGAGATAATATAATGGCTGCTACTTTCACGAAAAAAATAATAATAATTTGGTCACTTAACAGATAAATATTTTGCCCTAAAGTATTTACATTTGTAATGTGCAACATCAGCGTAGGTAGGTATGTACATGCCACCTAACTGTTAATCCTGTGTATGCACAGTACAAGAAAGCTGAAAATCAGTTCTGCGATAGCGCTGTCCACACCGAGTGTGAAAGAAATGCGAGTGAAGAGCGTCTGGACCAGCGGTCAGCCCTACAGCACAACTATGGTAGAGAAGTCAGATTTAAAGGAGGATCCATTTAGTCTCTAGATGATCAGTAACGTGAACAGATGGCATATTTTAAACAGCTATGGCTCCTCTAGTAGCTGAAGCGTTGCACAGTGTGCCTGCACCGTTCTCCTTTCTGGGACAGACGAGATCTCATGGCCACTCGCTCGAGTAACTCCCCGACAAGTTAACTGCAGCTTTGTGCACCAGGTCCTCAGAGCTGTGATTCTAAAAAGAAAAAAGCATTGCTGCTCTGGTGTATTAGTGTGCCTCCTTTATGTCCCACAGCACCATCACAGGGTGGAGTAAAACAGGATATAGGCTGCAGAGGACTTGACGGAGGAGGTGGAAATGTCAGACACCTCATGGTCGTCGAACTTGTACCAGCGCTGTTTGGCGGCATTCTTACAGTAGGCTGTGTAATGGCCACCATCTAAACCCCCATAGTGGTTCTGGTAGTGGAAAAGCAGACGACAATCAACTGTTACTTAAGCATTACAGGCTGCTGTTTTCAATGTTTTAAACCAGGTTTTTTCTTTCCAATCTTGCCTGTATAAATATTTTACTATCCTGTCTTGCTGTTTAGGGACCAAACACATTTATGTACCAAAGCTACTGAGCCAGTACAGCTCTTGTGTTGCCTATTTGCCAAAAGACTGGCTGTAGTCCCCAAGCAGATCCAACTCATTGTTTTATCATTTAGACAATTGTTGATGTTACTTTGATAAACTGTACATCCACCTTGCTCCCTACATTTGTTATATTTGGGAAACCAAACAACTCATTTAAAAAAAAAAAAAAAAGTGTTCTTAAAAAGCCCAGGTTTTCACAGATTGATCATACAAAACTAAATGGCCCATGCTAGATCTATCGATTTAACGTTTACTGAAGCCTGAGTGGGACCAAAGATATTGCACCATGTCAAAATAATTTTAAAAACTCACCAGTTTTGTTCAGTAAACAGACTGTAAACTTTGCATGTAGCAGTTTGTAATCATTGCTCATCTGCTGATCTTACCACAGATGATACCATATACAACTTGAGATTTTGACTATGAAGATATCAGAATTGGTATATATAAATAATTTGGTCATTCAGCCAGACCTTTACCGAATCCTGTGTCTGTCAGTAGAAGCAGCTATACCGAGACCAAACTACATACAAACACTTCTTTCTCACCAAAATAGAGAAATGGTATCATGGTGGTACCTGCTGAATTTACTGCCCAGGACACAGGACCCGTTGGCATTATGCCTCAACTTAATACAGTTCAGGAAATCATATTTATATAGATCGGCTCAGAGGGTTCCTGAGCAGACTGTTATTTCAGAATAAAATGTTTATGTTAAAATTTTGTTTAGTGCATAAATTTAAAAATATTGGCAAAGGCCAGTGATTCGACCTTGAGGTCAAGGTTACTGAGATTGAAAGTGATCAAAGATTTTTAGTAGACACCACAATGGTATCAGTTTGAAAACCCTAGGTGACTTACTTCTCAAGTTATTGCAGGTGCAAAGATGTTCAGAACATGTGACCTCTGACATTTAGTTTGAGGTCACTGAGATTAGAAGAGATTTTTTTGTACATGTTCCCATGTTATCAATTTGAAGCTACTGCTCACTACTCACAGCTACATTCTCGAGTTATTGCATTCACAAATTTAGGTGTCCATGAAGCCCGCCTGCCTGGCGGGGTGACAACAATACTTCATCAATCTTTTACACCAGAGCAGTAAAAACAGCAGCAGTCATTTCAGTTTCACTTACAGACACTCCGTAAAGGTTGTATCTCTTCAGGCTCTGTTTGGGTCCAATGACGTACTGGGCCAGGTCCAGACTATCTAAAGGGAAGTCTACAGATGTCTGCAGTTTCTGCTTCCATCTACCCTCATAGGAGAACCTGCAGGAAGAACCCCCACAACAGGAAATAATGTTAATGTCAAAAATAGCACTCCTGTAAAGCTTATAAAGTGAGGAGTGAAAATAGACAGATAAAAACTGTTTTACTGCTTTGATTACAGACCGTTTCAAGTGCACCAGGAGGATGGGTGGGACCTTCCAGATCTCCAGTTTCTTGGTGGAGTCTCTGTGGGCTTTGCAGTGTCTGCAGAACACCTTGTTGTTGTCAGTCAGCTTCTCTTCCTTGGAGAATAGCCTCAGACAGTCCTACCCGGAAGTAGAAAAATCACTAATTATTAACCATAGTTACGCATTTAATCAAGAGTAATATGATCTACACAACCACAATACATTTAATTGGCTAGTTTGTCAGAATGAATTCAGAGAAACAAATGCTGTCACGATGTGAATATGTTAGATAACAATATGTGTGCTTGACACGAGAGCAAAAACATGCTTTGATATGCCCTGACCTGTAGGGAGCACTTGCTGGTGGAGGCCAGTGGCAGCGACAGGTACATGAAGGTCTCAAATGTCCGTGACTTGCGATGGCAAGTCAGACATTGCACAGTGGACTTGAACTGCCCCTGGAACAGTGCTACGATGATGGACTCGTTCAGAAGCTTGTGTTTGCTCCAGGCCAGGTCAGCACCCGTTTGATCATCCAGATGGTCATTTTCTTCTTCCTTGTACCGCTTCCTGTTGTCCGCCTGACCAGAAGTGAAAGAAAATAATTTAAAATGACACAAGCCCAAATTAACGGCTAGAGACACCTGCCTTTGTGATTCAATTAAAAATCAATGAATAATGGCAGATGTTCACTATACCACCTATCGATATCACGTTGCAGGGAGAAGTGAAAACTCACTAAAAACTACATGAAGAATTTTCAAGCCATAATCTCTGTATTCATCTCTCGAGTATTGTTCAGCTTATTAGCATGCAGTTCAGCCAGTTCACTCTCAGTATGACAGGCAGGAAGATATGGCAGGTTAACACTTGCTAATTAATACCTTATTAATTAGTATGATTTAAAAAAAAAAAAAAAATCAATTATCCCAGAGAGACAGAGTGGACTGGGACTGGGCCAGCATGATGGCACACAGGTCAGAAGATCACACAAAAGGGACATGATGAGATGGCGTGCGTGATGACAAATGCACATCACCAGCTGCTACAATCGAATCGGCATCCTATGCTCAAAAAGAAAATGGGTTGATGTACTTCTGCAACTTAACCCCAGGTGGAGACAATTGTCACTGTATCACTCAGCTGATACTCTAACAGTATAAATAAAAGACCTTCAATAGGAAAAATAACTCAGAAAAAAAACCCTACTACCTTTGTGGTTATAGTAAGTTTAAAAATATAAAATACTGGTGACTCCTCAGCCTCCTAGTAGACACACCTAGGGTATCAATTTCAAAAAGTCATTGCAGTCACAAGATTTTCAGAAATACAGTTATCAGAAGTACTCTAACCTTGAGGTCAAGGTCATTGAGATTCAAATGTATCCAAGATTATTAGTACATACACATACAGCATCATTTTTAAGGTCTTACATCACCTCGTTCTCGATCTATTGCTTCACAAATGTAGGTGACCACAATATCAGCCTCTTACAGCTGAGTTGTAAAAAAAACATACAATCACACAATTGCTTTGTCGTCATCCCCCCCTGATCTAAATGCACATGAAGCCAGTAAAAACAAAATAAACGAAAGGAAAGACATCTGTTGATACAGGCAATGAGCATGTCTTGGGTCAACATGCACAGAGGTTCTGACAGAGCATCAGACCAGACAGATGCAGACACGTCACACGCACACTGCTGCAGGAGGACCAAAGACACACAGCTATTTACTTACTCTCTAATTTGCCATCAAAATGAAACCCAGTGAAAAAAACAGAAAGAAGGAAAATGATAAAAAAGACTAGGACTTCATTGTTAACAGGCAAGTGTGCAACAACATACAGGGATACTAAAAGGAAACCTGAGAAAGCTGTGGTTCAACAGAATAAAGGATGCACTGTTAATTTAGTCAATATTTAAATAAGAGTGAGAATATTTAGATGTTAATGGTTCTCTTTTCATGTAACCATTGTAAGACTTTGTTTATGCCTCACTGGTGGCTGTGGAATACCCCTTATTAAGTTTTCACACTACCTTGTTGAGGTCCTCATGAAGCCCATCCATGAGGAACAGCAGCAGCTCCTGGGAGTCTTGCTGGTCATAACCAGCAAACTGCTCATTGATCTTGCCTATGGTGATCTTGAAGTCACGTGGACTGATGCACTTGTACAGACCAGCCCACAAGGCCTTCATGATTACACCAAACTCCTCGGCCACCTCCCCTTTGTGGCCAAGAATATTGTGCCTGGCAGAGAAAGAGAACAGAGGCCCCGGTGTTATACATTCCCCCGCATACAGACTTCATTATGACCAGCAATTCCACTTATCTCGGATCTAACCTGTTTATATCCTCTAGGTAGCAATTGTTGTTGAAGTATTCAGCCAAGGCAGGAGTGTTGCAAAGAGACTGTAAGATTGAGTTCATATAACATGTGTTGCCAAGGTTACGAAGGCCAGTCAGTGATGCGCCCAAACCCCCAAATGTGGGATTGAGGTTGCGAATTTTGGCTGCTGAAGGACGCGCAATCTCCACTTTAGAATAGACTTTGGCAGGTGCAGGTCTGAAAGAGAAAAGAGTAAAATAAGAGAGAGCCAGACTAGTTACTACAGATGAATCATCAAAGGAAGTACCACAGTGTAATATATACAAAGTATACAGGTCATACATACCATTGTTGCTTTAACAGCACAAAAAGCATAATATTTAATTGTAAAACAGGTTCAAACTAAACATGAACAGTCACTGAAATTACTACCTTATCACACATTTTCTGCTCATTTAACTAAACAGCCTGAGGAAATACTATCAAAAGCTACTCTTCTATCCACACAAACACAATCTGAATCATCTTTATGACACTCCAACACATCATCTTCATACCAGAAGAAGTATTTTGCAGGCTTCTATTGTCCTTTATAATATGCAGCTATTATCTGTTCACTTAAAACATATTTATAGGTGCACAGCGTGTCTTACTTGGTTTCTCTGTTGATTGTGGGTATGACAGCAGTAGCGGTCGGAGCAGTGGCCTTTTTCTGTGCCTCCTCTCTCAGGTCCTGACTGATGTCAGGGGAAGAGTAGGAGCGTTTCAGTTTAGACTGCTCCTGCTCCTGTTCACGGTTTGTGTCTGGCTCAGCTGGTCGTGGTGTTTTCTGTTTGACTGTTGGTGGCGTCGATGGTGGGGTCTGGGGAACAGTGACTTCAGGAGGGTACAGGTGGACACGATTGGTTGGCGAATGGTAGTATCGGTAGGTCCCCGTCACTGTGTCAAGGAACTAGCCAAGAAAATTAAGCGGAAGAAAAGAAAAGCATTTGGTAAAATTTAACCATAAACCTTTAAACTTTTTTTCCTTTGAACTTTCACCCTCAGTTATTTCAAATGAATCACTTATTTCAGGTTTGGTTATCTGGTACCTTCATCCAACCATCAGGAAGACCCGGTACACTCCTACCCATCTCTTCACTCCTTGCTCGGGTCAGAGGCTCCCTCTGTGAAGACACACACACACACAAACACACTTTATTTAATAAGATCATACAAAAAAATTATTGTAAAGGCTTTCACAGTCACAGCAGGGCTGTGAGAGTCACAGTCTCTCACAGAGAGTCACAGTCTCTCACAGCCCTGCGGAAATCTAACAAACGCATTAAATTTGACAGACAACACTAACCCCAAGTGTCCAGGACTTCAAATTTAATAAAGGACAAACTACAATTGTTTAGCAGTGGCTTCACTTCTCTATCAAACTGTTCCTCCATTTTGACAGTGACAGGTTAAACTGAAGGAAGCGATCAGCCTAAACAGGACTAGTTAGTAAAAATGGGGGGGTTAGAATCTAAAGTTTCAACCTACACATGCCACCTTTATATGAGGAGCATTACACTATTACACTTTACAATTATTTGTAAAGTTTTATCTTTACAAATAATTGTTATTTGGGCTCTAATTGTTATACTTTAGCTCTAGGAGCCAAACTAGGTTCTAATCCTTTAACTCATTAAAACAGTTTAGTGGATTGTGTGTTTAAAAAAAAAAAAGTACATTGTTTAGGATGTGCAATTATGACGAAGAATTTTTAACATCTTCTTTTAACCAATGATTTAAGACACTAGGACCTTGTGGGATGACCTTAAACTTTCATTTGTTTGTGACAGTAATTATCTCTGACAGAGAAGAGGACTCACCTTAATCTCACTAACAATATGGTTGGGAGCCGGGGAATCCAGAGACATACTCTTAGAGGGTGTGTCAGAGTTCTGCTCTTTTCCTCTCCTGTCTTTTTCATCCCATGCTTTGTTTATTTTATTTTCCTCATCTTCTGCTTTTTGCCTTTCCAGTTTCTTCTTCTCCTGATGTCTTCTCTCCTCCTCTTCCTTCTTTCTCCTCTCACTTTCTTCCTTTTCTAGCCTTTCTTTCGACTCCTGTTTCTCCTCCTCTAAACGACGCTGCTGCATGCGTTTCTCCTGCTCCTGCTTTGCTTTCTCCATCAATGCCACTGCTTCGGAGTGTATCTGACTTTGTTCTTCTTTAGAAAGAGAAGCATTAGGAGCAAAGGGTGGTTTAACTGAACGGTCTGGGACAACTGGGCCATTCTGGGTAGAATCCTTTGCTGACCCGTTTTGGCTGGGCTTAGGTTCAGGTTTCTTGGTACGGTCAAACTGGGACAGGAGAAGAGTCATGTTTAGACACATTTGGAGTCCTTAATGCTTTGCATTCTCTAAAGGTTTAACAGTTATCAGGGCAAACAATACCTGAGGGAATGCTTTGGGTGTTGCAGGTGACTGGCTGGATGTGCTTGCAGCAGGGGCCTTCTTACCCAAGTCCTGACCTGAATTTGTGGAGCCGGTGACAGAGAAATCAACACTGTCGGGCAACCTATCAGCGACTATGGAAGTTTTAGATGTTGGAGGTTCCGCTGGAGTGATCCCATTCACCAGCACAGGAGCTGATGGTTCCTGAGGCTCAAGTGAAACTTCAGGCTCGGGTGGAGGTGGGGTTGGAGGTTTTGGTTCCTCAAGGGATGGGTAGCTAAAGTTCACTGTTGAAAACATCAAAGAAAATGTCTACATGTAAGACAAGAGTCCAGTCACAATTAGGAAGTAAGTGAGTAATACAAAATTATATAAAGTATATTGTGGTTTTTATTTTCTATCTCATAAAATGAGAAAACATAGCATTAAAGGGCCATTTTTTTAATAAACTGTACTACTCATACTCACACTGAGGAAGGGTGTTGGTAATGGTCTGTCGAGGTGGTCTAATTTTAGCATTGGTCGTATACATGGGGTAAAACAACAGCCAGTTCTCATAGCCACCCTCCAGCACCAGCGGCTCACTACGCAGGATGGTGATGCTGTCCCACTGTGCAGTTGTCAAACACAACATTGTAATTTTACATGAAAACACAGGTATTGATATTTACAAGCTACTGCATAAAGTCAACCACCCGCCAGACACAGTTACCTTAAAAAGAGCATCTTTGAGGCTCTGCAAGGTGGTCCCCAGTTTAAGGTCAGTGACAGAACTGAACCAATCCAAGAGGATGACATAATCTACAAATCCCCGCCGTTTCCAGTGCTCTTTGGACTCTTCTGGCAGCTTTGCCTCAATCTGATTCACAGTGATTCTGAAAAGTCAAAACATTTCATTATCCACAGGTTGACCAAACCCCCCCCCCAAAAAACACAGACACAAAAACAAACTGAAGGTAGAAAGATCAGTCCATTCATATTATTATTTGATAATGAATCACACATGGTGTGTTAGAACAAACTTCAATCAAGTTTGAAGCTTTGCTTCTCACCCTGGGCTAATGGCCTCCTCAGGCACGCTGATGCAGGTTTGAGCCGGGACCTGAATGTGAGACTCCTCAAAATCTCGATGGCTGCGTGCATCCATAACAATTATTGCGATAGTCTGGTCCTTCATCATGTTGAAAAGTTTCTCAGCCGTGATCCCACCAGCAGGCAGCGCAGCTGTCAGACAAAATTCATAACTCAGCACTAATAAATCAACTAAATTCAAAGATAAAAACAAAGTGACTGCTTTGAGGTTTTCCACTTTACCTTTTGAGGTTGCATTCTTCAGTTCATTCTGTTCAGCTTTCACCTGCGACACACATCCACAAAGACTCATCTCATTAGCATGTTGACATAAACTGGATTTTTCCCCTTATACTAAAGGTACAAAAAAGAATCATTACGATTTCAATACAGGCATTCAAATATTAATTAAGCTACGGGTGTTTGCATTATTATTATTAAAATCCACTGTAATGCCCAGTAGGGCAAAGAAAACATTCGAAGTCTTTATATCTCACTTTATTTTTTAAAGGCACAGAAATGCTGTGTGCAGTAAATATCTCAATACCTGTAACCACCTGCAAAATTCAACTCTTATACTGTGCTTTAGTTTAGATCCTTTTGGGAGGGTTATTGATCGGTGCAGTTTTTATGTAAGCGTAAATTTGGTAAACTATCGGAAAGTTACATATAAGACAGTAAAATACTCTTTTTGATTTGCAACATATTTCTAAAAAAAGTTGGGATAGTGGCAGATTCACCACTTTCTTGCATCACATTTCATGTTTAAAAAACTAATAAGAACTGAGGAGATCAGCTACTGTGGGAAAGTGCTTTCCAGTCACTATCTGAGTTCAGCTTCATACAGTTCAGAGTCTTCTTTGGCCTGTTTTGTTGTCCAAGTGTTTTCAATGGGGGACAGGTCTTGAATGCAGGCAGACCAGTTTGACAAACTCTATTATCTGAGTATTCCTTTTGTGATGTGTGCAGAATGTCCAGAAGGTGACACAGCTATGTCATCTGGATGGAAGAATAATCCATTGCAAAGCCTATATATCTTACGTAAATGGGGCCCTCAAAAATAATCCCAAAACCAGCAATATACTTTGCAAAGAGTATACACACTGGCAGCAGTGTGTATACTCATTTCAAACCTTCACCTTTTTGCTGTCCTTCCTGTTTGTGAATGACGTTTTTGGAGAGCCCCGATCGCCATCTTTTTCTGTCATTTCCTCCCTCCTCTTCTTCTCCTCTTGTCTCTCCTTTTCCTCTAGTTTTTTTCTCACCTCTACCTCTTCGTACCTATTCAAAATAGGTAGGAAATAAAGATCAGTTAAGTGAAACAAAATCAATATCCTATTTTACAGTGTCTGAATTAAGAAAGTGAGCATAATCATGACAGCTGAAACCTCTAACCTGAGTTTAAGACTTTCAGACAGCTTTTCAGCTTCTTCAATGGCTTTCTTAAAGCTGTTTGTCCCAAGCATAGTCACGTAATACTCCTGTGCACATCAGAGAACACTTCAAGTAAATAATCTGCCTTCATGTGAAAAAAACATTAGGTTAGCAATACAAAAAGAATGAACAAACTTATAAATATTAGGTATACCGGTTGCTGCTTGAACTCTGGTCTCTTCTTGATGATGTCATATACTGTCAAATACTTCATGTACAGTACATAAGCTTTCTCCTCATCTCTGTCCAGACGGCACTCCTCTGCCGCCTTGAATATTTTGCAGGCACTCTGGACATAACTACAAACACGAAAAAAGTATATGTAAGTTAAAGATTTTCATCTCCACATGACTGCAATGTGCTTCAGTCACAGAAGCCAGAAAATTGAGATCAGTGACAAATGTCTTTTTATTAGGTAATAATTTCTGCCCAAAAAAAATATAGTAACATTACTTTCTAGTGCTTGTCTTGTCTGGCTTAATTTCAGCTTTTTTATTAAGGTCCCCCAGAGAGGTGGACAAATACAGCTCTTTGACCCCGGTGGAAACTGCAGGCATCTTGGCGAATGTGTTGAGTCAGAGGTCACTGGCAGGCAAAAGGGTCAGTGGTGTAGACAAGCTCCGAACATCTCTAGATAAATGTTTGTGAAAGAGAAAAACACAAACACACGCCGTTTATACTAGAACAGCTGTTCTAGTTTCATAGAACAGTTCAATCTGCAAAAGAACATTTAAGCCACGGTTAGCAAAAACGTCTCAAAAAGTTTTCCCGTGCCGTCGGCGGTTGTGTAGTATTTAGAAATGTCTAGAATTAGGACAGGCTAAGCCGAAACGATGACACTTCGCAGATAAATCACTTATTAGCTATGACACGGCGCTTGGCTATAGTCAACAGACCCAGGGCATGTAAACACTGACGACAACAACATAGTTTTCTCGCTAATGTTAGCCGCTAACCACTACTCGGCTGGATGCTTTTACGAAGCAGCTAAAGGTCAACTAAACTGACAGCATTCGGTTTAAACCTTAAACCTACTACTTGGCTGATAAAAAAAGCTATTTAGCCCCTTAAATGTGCACCTGGCGTTGTTACCTTCCTCGTTAGCCTGCTAGCTACGTCAGTTAGCAAGCTGCGCTTGGAGCGCACGTAGTTAAGCGTTAAGGTTAGCTTATGAGAACTATTTCCCTACAACAGAGACAGTCGAGTACATAACACCCCCCCATATCACTGAGGTCTATATTACTGTCTGACAGTTTGACAATATACATTTAGTTTTAAAAAATACCTCTTTATGATCCGTTGCTTACACTTTAGCCACTTTTTGACAGCTGATTCTGATTTCTTGTTCCGCTTCCTCCTTTTTTCCCCAACCCGTTCTCTTCTTCTTCTTCTTCAGCTAATTCTTAGACGTTGGCATCCTTACTATCACACTACTGCCACCTTCTGGAGTCATTTTTTTCTTTCCTGATACCCGTTTCCCACATCTTTGCTGCCAAACCACATATTTTGTGATCACTCCTGTATTTTTATCTGTATTGCTCTGTGACTTTTAAGTGCACGTACTTACATTGTTCACTACTATAGTTTATAGCGCTACTCTTCAACTGCTGTAGATATATTCATAGCACTCTGTAGATCTGTTTACCACAAATTGGTACATATGTACATATGTAGCATATCTGTATATTAGTTCATATTACATCTGTATATCTGCCCGTCTGTATAGCATTATAGAATATCTGTATTCTATACACCTCATCTGTATGTCTGTACATATGTATACATCAGTACATCTATACATTTGTCCGCAGTACATCTGTATATTTGCTCTCTGTATAGTTATATAAACATCAGTATACTTCATTTATTTGTACATAATCTGTACATAACTATTCCCACCTTTCATACTACCCTTATCTGTATATAATCTGCTCTTAATGCACTTAATGCACCTTGCACTTCTGATTAGATGCAAACTGTATTTTGTTACCCTGTATTTATACATGTTTAATGACAATAAAGTTGAATCCTATCCTATCCTACTGCCATAACTCTGTATAGTTAAAACAGTTTTATTCTGCCCAGTGATTAATATGTTTTTGGTTCTTTTGTTTATATATAGAGCCGTGTGAAAAAGTGCACTTCAGACCCAGCCACGCCGTCAGACAAAAACTGGTTTGTCCCAATGACAAAACTCCCAAACAGAAACGAAACCACGTAGTATTTGTTTGCAGTGCAGCAGGAGTACTCAGACCTCTACATTCTAGAAACTACAGCTACTCCACCTCAGCAGGATGAGACTCAGCTCACTCTTTTGAGGATGCCAGTGTTCACATTTTGGACAGACAGGACAGATGGTTTGAAAGAGGAGTGAAAGAGGCCGTCTATGTCTACTGTGAACCACCATCTTTGACTACAGGGGGTGGTTTATGATACCAACTGTATGTAACCTACTGTGCAGATTTGAGAACCCTTCCCAGGCACCTTAACACCCACTCAAGCCTTGTGTCAGTTAATCTCAATGAGTCACATGATGGTTTCACCCAAAACCTCTGCTGATAATGATCCACACCCCTTTTCACACTTTGGTTTGTGCGATGAGGCACGTGATCACTAGTGGGTCAACAGCCCTCTTAAGGGACAACTCCCACTAAGGTTTAAATACCTGGGACTCCCCACCATTTGGTTTTAGAACTGAAAAAGCTTCTCAGTTGAAAGGTGAAAGGGCTCGAAGAGACTTAATAAAGTCCAGTCTCTTTTCTTTTTAAGATCCTTAGATTACCATTACCTGGATGACTGAGAAGCTACACTGACATATTCTGAGGAGTGCCATCCCAGTAAATTCACTCAAGGTCAGATCATGCAATGCACAGACAAACCAAGGGTTACATGTCAGGTTCCATTGGCTTGTTAAATGTTGAAAGCTGCTTCTCTCTAAAAAAGGACACAGCAGCAAGGATTAGGTTCACAAAGTTGCATCAGGACAAACCTTTGGACAGACAAAAACAAAGTTGAGATGTTTGCCCATAATGTACAACACCACAAGCACCTCATACCAACTGTCAGTGTAGTGGTAGAAAAGTGATTATTTGGACTCACATTCAGCCACAGGACATGGGCATGTTGCATTCACTGATCAATCATGAACTCCTCTGCATGCATATACAAAGTGTTGTGGAGTTAAAAATGAGATTATGATGAGTTAACAATCTTTCTAAACAGCTCAAGCTTGGCTGAGACTGGTTCACAGATTAGAAGAATTGTTGGTGTTACAGGGGCTCAGTCAAAGTCCAGACCTCAACTTGATTGAAATACTCCGGAGGAACTTTAAGAGCCCGAAAATAAATATTTGTCCGCAAACATAAATGACCTGAAGCAATGCTGTAAAGAAAAATGGGTCAAAATTCCTGAGAGACCAATAAAGTCATACAGAAAATAGATATTCCTGATAAAGGGGGCTCTGCAAGCTGCTGAATCATGGGGTCTAATGAGTTTTCACAAGGCTGCATAGAGACTCTACCTGCTCTTCAAATGGACAGCTGAGAGGAAAATGATGAGCTGTTGAAGTCAACACAAAGAAAGCTTGTTTCTAAGTTGGCTCTGACCTTCAGCTTCTTTTCTTTCTTCTACTGTGATGGGCTTCCCATACAAAGGAATATATTCACATCTATATACAGTATGTAATTCCCTTTTACATCAAGGACATTGAATATCATGTATTGTACTGTACTGTAGTAATGGTCAGTTTTGAAACTGAAAATGAATCTTTCTTTTTGAAAGCAGAGCGTACTTGTATTTTCTTAGGACTGCCCTATTAACAGTAGCTTACAGCCATGCCAGACTGGTCTGCAGTTAAACCAGTCTGATCTGTTGTACACACAATGGTTCAAATGGAACGGATAAGTGCTGCTTTTGTCACATTCATACCATGATTTAATAAATCACCTGTTAAGTTGTGAGTTTTACATTAAAGTGATTTTTAAAAAGTGAAACAAAACAATAAAAAAGCAAAGCTGTTATTAGATAAGTGACTTTCTGCATTACATTTTTTATTTGGTTCATTATTTTCTACCTCCAACATTCCTCCTATGCAAGGGGAACATGTTTAAACTGACACTTAGTTGCTTTTCCAATTTTTTTTTTAACCTTCAGTCACAGCCAGTCTCATCATTAGTCGTTAGTTTTTCCTCTCTGCTCTTCATGCTGTTGTTTTGCTTTTTTTGGTTTGCATTATCAAGCTCAAAGTTTTCTTTGTGACGGGCTTATGTTGCACAGCTATTTTCAGCTTATTTGAATAAAAGCAGCAGAATCAGACCAAATAAGAAGCACTCTCACTTTGATGTCACAAGGCAGCGATCAGGCTTCATTGCACAATAATGCTTAAACCCGCTTTCATCAGGCTCAGCCTCTCAAATTTAAAAGCACACAAGGAGCACAATAGTCACAGTGTGCTATGCTCCATATCACATAACACTTATTTCTGTGTATAGTAACACACCCACTCCTGCCATTAGTCATTGCATGCTACCAGTTTTCCTACATAAAATCAAAACTCTTTGTTCTTGATCAAATTTAAATAACCAGTTTGGCTAGTTTAGAAGAATCGTTAACCAATGTGACAATTTGGAGACCAGATGTCAGATGTAAATATATCTACATAAACTCTTTAACCATTTTAACAGTAATAAACAATACTAACAAAATTGTTAATAAATGGCTTATAAACTGTCCATGAACATTTCTTCGCAACTGAGGTTAAGAAACACTGTAATTCATCTAGTAACACTATATGGATCGTTTTTAAAAATGTATGTTTTAATAAACAGTTACTTAAAGATTGGGCAGATAGTGTTGCAGTGACGTAGATCACAAGGCAGCCAGTCCAGAGACCATGTTTCATGTCCTGTGTCACTCTCAGATTGGTTAAGCTCATGAAAAGATTGTGATTTTGGTTAAACTAGACCCATTCTCAAAATTAACCCTGCAGACTGGAAAAGGTACGTACCTACAGTGTTGGGGAGTAACGGAATACATGTACCGCCGTGACGTATTTAAAATACAAAATATGAGTAACTGTATTCCGTTACCGTTTAAAAGGGTGGTATTTAGAATACAGTTACTTTGTTGAAATAAAGGGATTACGCGGCGGTCTTTTCCTGTTTCATATGTAAGGCTATGCCCTCTCTATTTTTTGTAATTCCACACAGGTGGAATCCCAAACAAAACAGCATTAAGAGGCTCAAATGCCCGTGTCTCAATCTCGAGTCTCATAATGATGTGAAGAAATATTTTTTAAAATGATTTAATATGAAGGCAATAGCAGAGTGTTACAGGCATAGCCCTAAAGAATGTAGCCTCATGGGCAGTGTAGTCCGTGCTGCAGGGAGAATGGACTGCCATACCCGTTATGTGTCTGTGAGCGAGGGAGGGAGAAAAAGGAAAAGTATGAGTTATCATCGAGCAGAAACGGGAGCTGGAAGCATGTAAATATAATAATAACCACTGCAGCCAAAAAAGAGTGTCTGACGAGCCCAGCTGTAAGTAAGCTGTTAAGACTCGAGTAAACACTGTGTTCCTGTTTTCCTCCGAAACAATAAGTTCCGCTGGAGCAGCCTTTCAACGCCTCTCTCTGTCTCTCGCCAGCAAAGTTGACCAAGACAACAAAGTAAAGCTAGTTTTCGGCTACGAGCCCGACAGGGAAACCGACGTGTTAGCCAGAGGTCCCTTTACTAATGGTTTGGAGCCGCGGACCTATTTTATATACGCGCGGAATAGTTTTCTATACGAGATCGCTGCAAAAAGTGCAGCCTCACCTAATGTCCACCCTACTGTTACTCATTTTATATTAAGATTTAAAAATCTAGTTGCTATTGAGTAGCCTGTGAGCAGCCTTCAGTAATAGTAATGAATCACACAGGAACAGGACATTCATTAGTTGTAAAAAAGCATGATAATATATTAAGTAATCCAAAGTATTCAGAATACGTTACTCTCATTGAGTAACGTAACGGAATACGTTACAAAATACATTTTGGGCCATGTATTCTGTAATCTGTAGTGGAATACATTTCAAAAGTAACCTTCCCAACACTGCGTACCTACTAGTACCTACTTAAATGTGACCCCAAAGGCTCCATGTTGTGCACAAGGAGCCATGATTTCATGTTGTTTACACCCAGTTCTGACTCCACCATCTGAATGTGGCAGGAGAAATCTACTCATCAGACCAGGCAACACTTTTCACATTTTCTGCTGTCTAGTTTTGGTGATCCGGTACAAACTGTAGCCTCAATGTCCTGTTCTTAGCTGACAGGAGTGGGTATCAGTGTGGTCTTCTGCTGCTGTAGCACATCTGCTTCAAGTGTTTGATGTGAAGAAACTTTTCCCAGAGAAGTGCTGCTCACTGGATATTTTCCTCTTTCAGACCATTTCTCTTTCAACCCTCACACAATCATTTAAATCACTTTTCTTTCCCATTAGATGCTGTCATGCTAATGTCAAATGGAGTTGTTGCTGTGTGACTGGCTCATTAGATACTTGCATTCACAAGCAGACAGTTGTATGTAAGAATTAGGAAGATCCACCTCACCTTTGCCACTAAAAGTGTGTCACAGTACCTGCAGCAAAGAACAGCCTGTGTGTATCTCTGGAACCACGCTGGGAATGTGGAGAAGTTCAGTGATGAAGCCTTTTCTTGCTCTCAAACCAGGCACATTTGATTAGAAGCTTCCATGCGAAGTTGCTTGTTCGCAGCTTTAATGAAGGAAATGATAGAATAAACACTCATGCAAGTGCATTTATGGATTTCTTTAACTTTGTGTGGTTCTTTTCATCTTATGTGACAAAACTAATGACATTTTAAGTGAAAGAATTATACTATTATTAGAGAGCAGTAAATGGTTAATGGTAAAGTTTAATCAAGTACAAGCATGCACAGTGTGTTACAAAAAATAACTACAAATGAATTAAAATAAATGAAAGAGTAAAAAAATAAATCTTCCGTTGTTGCTTGCCAGTTATTCATTTTTGATTCATGAATTCATTGATTGATTAGATATGTTTACATATGTCTTAGATAAACATGTTATTAATTTCAGTGTGCTTGCTCTCTCTCGGTGACTTACCAATAATGCGTGCTTTGTAGGTTTGAATTGTGGCTCGATTGTCATCCAGCGACTGGTTTCCCCAGAGCACCACATGAGAGCTATCACATGCTGAGCACAATGCATAGTAAACAGTGCAGTGTGCGAACAGTCCAGGTGCTGCTCAGGCTTTTGTCAGGGTTTAAAAGGCTGCATTAAGCTAATGACATAAATGATTTTCCCTCATCATCCCAGTACCTTTTACTGTGTTTACATTTATTGTTTGTTTATTTATTTTTTTTTACTTTTATTACTTTGTGAAGAGTCATCATACATTGAAAATATCGCTCATCATGATCCATCATCATTCATAACCTGTTGGAGTAAGAAGAGGGGAGGAAAAGAGACTGGAGGTTAATTGTATCGAATTGTGTTTCCCTAAAGATTAAGGGTCAGAGAGATGTCACCAAATATATAATTTACACACACGCACACACAAAAAACAACAGAAACCTTGTGAGGGGCCTGAACACCAGTTTGAAAATATAAGGGTCTCTGTATAATCTGATTTGACACATAAATTATTTTTCTGCATTACAGAGGGATTCAGGTGTAATAGTGAAAAAGAATTCTTCATAACTTTTATATAACCTATTACACTATTGATTATATTGTTCTAATCCTGTATCATTTCACGTGGATATGAAAAAAAATTAAATCTCCGGCTGCAAGAGGAAAGTAAATATTTAGTGCAAATGTGAAGCCAGTGATGGAAAAAATACATGAAAGACATTTGCCTTGTGGTTCAAATGCGTCACCAATTTGGGGCGTGTTCTTCACAACAGGATCTATATAGTGGTGTAATCTCTGCTCCCAAATACACAAAGCCTCACTGCAGTCACCTGTTACACACGACAAAGTAACTCGAAGAGGTCTCATCTCCGAAAATGCAAGCTGAGGAATACAATCGCAGAGGTAATCATGGACTCATTTTGGATGATGTTGATATTTAACTTCAAATGCCAACAAGCACATAATAAAGAAAATGAATATGAATAACTTGCAGTGATCTCTTATTGATCAGGTAAGGAGATGGTGGACTACATCACAAAGTACCTGGGCTCCATCAGGGAGAGGAGGGTCATTCCTGATGTGAAACCTGGCTACATGAGGCAGCTTCTTCCTGAGGCTGCACCTACGGAGCCGGAGGACTGGGAGAATATCTTCAATGACATTGAGAAGGTCATCATGCCAGGGGTAAGTGTCACACTGAACACCTTGCTTGTTCAGTTCACTGAAATGATCATGAAATACATTTATGGCAAGCGAGTGTTTTCCTATCTCTCTGCCCAGGTGGTTCACTGGCAGAGCCCTCACATGCACGCCTACTATCCCAGTCTGACTTCATGGCCCTCTATGCTCGGGGATATGCTGGCAGATGCAATCAACTGTGTTGGGTTCACTTGGGTACGCAATGACCAAAAAGACAATCAATCACATGCTACCATCTGCTTCAGTGATGTCTTATTTGCTTGTTTTTTCAGGCCTCAAGCCCAGCATGCACAGAGCTGGAAATGAATGTGATGGACTGGCTGTGTAAAGCACTAGAGCTCCCCTCTTTCTTTCTTCACTACCATCCTGACAGCAGAGGTGGAGGCATCCTGCAGGTGTGCAACATCCTAATCTGTTTGCTCTAGAGCCACGAAGTTTACAGTCTTTCGGGGCCTCATTGTGTTTCTGACCTACTTGGCTCTCTCGTCAGAGTACAGTCAGTGAGAGCACACTGGTTGCTCTGCTGGCAGCCAGGAAAGATAAAATCCTGCAGCTGCGGGCCGAGCTTGACCAGGACGTGGACGACTCCGTCATAAACTCAAGACTAGTGGCCTACGCTTCGGATCAGGTAAGCTGCAC
Organism: Pundamilia nyererei; assembly: GCF_000239375.1. Taxonomy (NCBI): domain Eukaryota; kingdom Metazoa; phylum Chordata; class Actinopteri; order Cichliformes; family Cichlidae; genus Pundamilia; species Pundamilia nyererei. The sequence continues at coordinate 1,223,114 of NW_005187585.1, forward strand.
AGGAGCTTCCTATCAGCCTGATAAACTGAACCGTAAAACTGATCAGATGTTGCTTTTATAGGCTCATTCATCAGTTGAAAAGGCAGGACTGATCTCACTGGTGAAGATCAGGTTTCTGCCGACCGATGACGAGTTGTCTCTGAGAGGAGACACTTTGAAACAAGCCATACAAGAAGACAGGGCAAGAGGACTTGTCCCCTTCCTGGTATGTGTGTTTGAAACCTCAATGGGACATTTCTGCAGAGAATTTAAGAATCCCCATATTGTTTTGAATCTAGTAGCTTACCTAATATGTGCCACAATACCCATCACATTTTTAAAAGCATATACTAACGCTGCAGTATATAAAAATCAGAATCGGCAAACTGTAGCATCAGCCAATCAGTGCCTTTGTTTGATTTTTCTGCTGCATGGCAAACACAGATGCATGCAGAAACTGTTTTACAATCTATTTTTTTGATGGTGCATTTAAAGAAAATCAAATGTCTGGAAGTTGAAGTTCAGCTTCATTTCTTTTAAAACTGAAAAATTGTCCGAATAATTTCTTTTTAAACTTGGAAAAAAATATGAAAATAAGTAGCAAAACGTTGTACATCATTAATCGGGACACTTGTATATCATCTCATATCATGAGGAAACTGTGATTTTTAGCTTCAAAAGTACACAACAAACCCGTGTTGCATGTTGGATCTCATCTGACCCATTCTGTCATTTTCAGCTGTGTTCAACTCTGGGAACTACTGGAGCGTGTGCCTTCGATAAGCTATCGGAACTGGGACCAGTCTGTGTGTCTTTTAATTTTACTTCCAAATCATACTGCAGAGTCAGACTTATTTTTTTTCTTTGCATACATAAGATGAAGTTAGAAGTGAAATTGAAATCTTTTTGCAGGTGAGGAAGAGGGACTCTGGCTCCATGTTGATGCCGCGTATGCTGGCTCTGCCTACTTTTGTCCGGAGCTCCGCTGGTCAATGAAGGGCATTGAATTTGCGCACTCTTTTGTTTTCAACCCTTCTAAGTGGATGATGGTCCATTTTGACTGCACAGCATTCTGGTGAGTAGAGACATTTAAGCCATACCTCAACTCTGTCTCTATAATATCTGCAAAATTACATCTGACAAAATGCAAATTTAAACAGAAGAATGCTTTTAAGCTGGTGATTTAATTAACTGTTGATCTCAGGGTAAAGGATAAATACAAGCTCCAGCAGACCTTCAGTGTTGATCCTGTTTACCTCAGACATGAAAACTCACTGGCAGCCACCGACTTTATGGTTCGTCATCATTACTTATTCACCAGTTCAAAATGTTACAGTCTCATCTGAACACTACTTTTTTTCTTTGGTTCAGCACTGGCAAATACCTCTCAGTCGACGCTTCCGTGCTCTGAAGCTCTGGTTTGTTCTGCGCTCCTTTGGATTGAAAAACCTCCAGGCTCATATCAGACATGTAAGTGGCATTCTTCTAAAATAGATATCAATATTAGACTTCCATTATAGAAAGTGTATTTAATGTGAAGTTTTGTTTGTTTGCTTTGGGGTTTTTTTTTAGGGGATTCAGATGGCAAAACTCTTGGAGTCTCATATTAGGAGCAACACAGATTTTGAGGTTCCTGCTAAGAGGCACCTCGGCCTGGTGGTCTTCTGCCTGAAAGTATGCAACTTCTCCTTGTACCTGAATTGTGCAGTAAACTATAAATATGTTGACCTTATAGTTTTCACCAGAAAATCATTACTGACATGTGCTAAGAAGTCCCGATTACGCCTTGTTCAATGGTGGTTTGTTATATACCTGAATGTGGTCAGCTAGTTCCCAGATGAAATGGCAAAAATAGTAGGAAAAGGGTAAACACAGATGTGTTAGTAAGGGTTTTGTGGCTTTACACAAAGACTTATAAACATTTTATTGTATCTTCTTTTTGTTGGGAGGGAACACTTTGACCCAGGAGCTGCTGAGGAGACTGACCCGGTCAGGCACCATGTACCTCATTCCTGCGGATATTTATACCAAACGCATCATCCGGTTTACGGTGACCTCACAGTACACTACTGCCGATGACATCCTCAGGGACTGGGGCATTATCTGTAAAACAGCTTCCACTCTCCTGGCTGAGACACAGGCTTTGAATTATGCAGACCAGTCACAATCAGGGGAAGATGATGTAATAGGTGATGAAGAATACCAAGACCCGGTCTTAGACACCGGGTCTGATGAGAAAGAGGATGCTGTTGCCAGGCTGGAAAAAGCTCAAGTGGAGTTGTGGATTGACAAAGCTTGGAATCGGTCTAGAAGACCAATGCGATCTCTTAGCTGCAGCAGCGAGCCCCTGCCTTACACTTATATCAGGTCCCTGTGTGGCTATGATTTTGAAACGAGGCCTATAGTCGAAGATGCTGCTGGTGGCCTTCCTGTGCCTTCAACAACAGGAGCTGGTGCGACAATAAATATTGAGGAGATGCCTTCAAATGATCTGGGAAAACAGGTCCTGAAAAAGCTGACAAAGTTCTACAGCGTTCCCAGCTTCTGTAACCAGTGGGTGCAGTGTGGTCGGCACCAGCTCTGCTGCCCTCTGAAGGTTTCTCCAGCAGCTCAAAAGCACTTACCCTCCACCTGCAGAAGAGTGAACTGTATGTCTTCCTCTGCTGTAACAAACACAGCCCCCCCTCCTACACCACTGGAAACTTCCACTGCTCCTAAACTCCTCTGACGAGCCCAAAACCAGCACAAAGTGTACCTCACATCCACACAATAATTCACCTATTGATTGATAAGCAGTTTGCTTCAGCACACAGTCAACCAACACAGTCACCAAATAACAGTGTCGGCGATATGGGATTTACTCATATAAAAATCATTAAAAACAAGAAAGTATTTCAGACTAAAATGAGTTGAAAAATAAAAAAAATGAAATGCATGCCATTGTATGTTTGTATATCCACAATGTAAAGATTAATGTAAACACTAATGTTTTTGAGACTGACAATAAAAAAATCAGCGCTGAACTCGTTTAAAGCCTGAGTCTTCCTTCTGCAATGCAGTTGAATAACTCCTGAGTCATGGGTATGTAGCCCTTATTGTCTTCCAGGTAAAACAGAGGATCCTTGATGAGAGCAGGGTTAAAACCTTCCTCTGCCAGCTTCACCTTCATCTGCTTAAAGGTGCTCGTCACTACCAATGCATCCTGCCAGAGAAAAATGAAATGGTTACGGGATTATTGCTAAGATATATGCAGATATATCTTAATGTGATCATTCATTGAACTTTATTTACCTGTATGCGAACGAAGCGTGGTCTTGCGTAGCTGGGCAAGTAGTTTTTGACATGCTGATATAAAGCTTTGCCATCAAAGTCCATATTTTCTTTCAGTTTCAGCGCTGCCATTCCAATTCTTCCCTCGTGTCCTATTCAGTGAAGGTCAAAGTAAAAAGAAGAAAAAATACCCTCAGAATCCAGACATTAATCCAAACATTCAGAGTTTTTCCTCAGTATGTCAGAAATATGCGATTAATCTCAGAATTCCAAGAAGAAACTTCTGAATTCTGAGTTTTTTTCTTAGAATTCTGGAAAAAGATGTTTGTAATATTTATGAGACATACATCACAATAATCTTGCTTTTAGTGTCATTATTACCTGGCACCTTCACACCATAGACATTAGCCTCTTCAACAAAGTCAACTGCGAGCAGGTGGTCAGCCACCTCCGTGGTTGCCACATTTTCTCCTTTCCACCTGTAACACATATAATACAGAGTATTTGCAGAACTCAGCTGCAGTGTATCTTTTTTCAGCAGGGACACACAAAAGTAACAAACTTCCCTAAAACACTGAGATAATAGTTCATCAAAGATGTTTAGGTTTAACTATAAAGAATAAAATACTGAAAGCAATTAGATTAGACTCACCACAGTGTCCGTAATTCTGAAATTATATATGATATATCCTAAACTTGAGGGTATTACTGTTTTTTCCATAGCTTAAATTCTATTTCAAGTGAAGAAGTAAACTTTCTGGCCTTATTTTACAACTATAACCCCAGATTGTAAGCAATCTGTTAAACATTCATCCAGCTGTTCCAGACAGAAGGACAACTGCTGCCTAAGCGCAAACCCGTATTGATCCCGTATGTGTCAGTAGCATTGGATCAGTTGAGACGCATTTTTTCTAAACACTGAGTCTCTGTGGCTTTTAAACCCCAAAACACGCTGCACCAAAAATTGGTCCACCCCACGGATCGGTTTCCCCAACACAAACAGAGTAATATAGTGTATGCTGTAAAGTGCCAGGAGGATTGCCAGGATTTATACATTTGCAGGGCAGTGGACACTCTTTCAATGATGACGATGTACACATCCTGGACGGGGAGGAACGCTGGTTTGAGTGCAGTCACTTGGATGAGTGACATAACGTTTCTCCCACTGAAAATGCTACGTCCAGATTAACAGAATCAACTTTTTGGGGGTCACACTAAGTTGTGCTTTTAAGACAAAAAACACTCTCTGGTACTCCTTGTCCTGACCTTTCACCCAGATTGTCAAATTCATTTATTATGTTTCACAGACCTGAAAGTGTCTCCAATGCGGTCTTGAAAGAAGAGAAATCCCTCGTCGTCAATCTTTAGAAGGTCGCCACTGTTAAAGTACATGTCGCCCTTCTCGAACACATCTCTTAGCTTCTTCTTGTCTGTCTGCTGCTTGTCCTTGGCATAGCCACTGAAGGGTGTTCTTTTTCCAATCTTTGCCACAAGCAGACCAGTTTCTCCTGCGAGTAAAAGTAACAGTATACGTTTAAATAGCAGCTTAAAAGTCAAGGCGGCACCTTAAGAGACAGGCTCACCTCTTGGGACTTCAACACAAAATCCTCTGGAGTCTCTAACTGGCTCCTCTTTTTCTGTGTCAAACCTTATGAGGGCATATTTGCATGCCATCTGAAACAGTTTACAGATACATTGAAGAGAATAAGCAGTTAGTCATATAAATCATGCCACATCTCCCTATACAGAGGTCCAGTTAACCTCTGAAAAAAGGCTCACTGGCCTCACAGAGACTCACAGCCAATTGTCCACCAGTGGCACTAGTTTCAGCCATTATGCAAATGTACTCTTTATAAGGTTGTTGCATTCAGCTGAGACTGAAGTTACTTGAGTGACAAAACGTTTCTCTAAAAAAGCTATGACTTAAGCCATGGTTCTTCTAAGCATGGCTTAGGTTTGCAAAATTCATCTGAACAAACCACAAGACCTTTGGGAAAATGGACTGTACACAGTGGCATATCTTGTGAAAAGCAAGCACAGCATAAAAACTGTGAAGCAGGATGGTGAAGAGGAGATGGTCTGGACTAGTTTTGCAGCCAAAGGACCTGATCATCTTGCAGTCATTAAGTTGACCATGAACTCCTCCGTATACCAAAGTATTCTAGAGTCAAATGTGAGACCATCTGTCTGACAACTGAAGCAACTTGAAGTGACATTATAAAGAAAGGTGGACTAATGTTATCGTTTTATAATTATGTAACTTTAGAATTGAAAGAGGGTGTGCTTTTCTTTTTCACATCTATCCATCTTCACAACCTTGCACCTCCATATTTATCCGATCTTTCCATACATACTCATCCCCTCGTACACTCCGCTCTTCTTCAGCTTCCCTTCGGTCTCTTCCACCTGCTCGCCTGACTACCATGGGACTCAGAGTCTTTAGTTATTCTGCCCCGAGACTTTGGAATGCACTTCCACCAGATCTCTGGACTACAAACTCTCTCATTAATTAGAAATCACGTCTCAAAACCCATCTATTCAGAATTGCATACCCTTGATTCCGTCTTGGTCTATTTTTACCTTGCTTACTTTTCATACTTTCATGCTGGCTTTTTTCCCCTCATTTACCTTATGTTTAAAGTTTATTTTGCAATATTTGTTGTATTGTTGCATTGTTGCTACTTTTTTGTGACCTTGAGGGTCTTAAAGGTGCCTATAAATATAATGTATCATTATTATTATTATTATTACATCTTACTTTGTAGAGAAAATGTTCTCTGCCAACAGCTCCAACTTTCCCACCATAGTTGATAAAGCCAACATTCCCTTCAGTTGCTCCGTAGCATTCACGGATACAAATGTTCCCAAATCGCTCCAGGAACTCAACCCAGGTGTCTTCCCTTATTCCGTTCCCTACGGCCAGTCGGACCTTATGATCCTTGTCATTGTCTCTCTAAAAGAAGGCCAAAGGAGAGGTGAGAACA
>NW_005187586.1:0-1452 GCF_000239375.1 Pundamilia nyererei
GGCTAAGAACACAAACATACGCAATGAAGAACAGCTTGCTATTTGTATGGGTGATAGAATGGTGTGAATGTTTAATGGAATACATTTGAGTTTGAAGTTGAGGAATAACTCAAAGAAGCTATATGACAAAGGGAGTGAGTTATGGAAAAAGAAAAGTGATTAAAGTAGTTTTAAAAGGGTGGCTTAGGAGTGCCCTGGTACTGAGTGATCAAAACCAGTGATCAGTGTAGAAAGAAATAAAATAATTTAATAAGTTGGTAATGTTTAAACATATGTTTCTCTTGTTACGGCAACTTCTTGAGAGATGACTCAATTCGTCTCTTGAGGGTCACGAGCCTTTGGCTAGCGCTATGATTGGCCAATCTACTGTGAGGATGATATGAGTTATTAAAGGATTGCACACGCTTACAGACACAGAGTCCGGAAACACACATGACAGTATTGATTCCAGGCAAAAGGCCTCAAATTCATTTAGCTTTTAACTGAACTTAAAGATGGACCAAAGGAAGGAAAGCATATATTTTGGTTAAGTTTGATAAATTAGAATTAGAAGGTATTGTTACATTAAAATGAGCAAAATGAAATAAAAAGGCTATACCAAAAACAGGTTACATAGGAAATGTGAGGTTTTAAAATGAAGTTAGTATTAACACACAGGAGTTGTTTCTAGGCAGCATTTAGCTATGATGAAATGTATGCAGGAGTAATTGCTTATATGCTTAAACTTAATTGATTAAAGTGGTTGTTTTCTTTTGGAGCTTTTAGTAGAATAGGCGTTTATAATGATTTTCTTGTTAAAAAGGTGACTTTAGATTAGAATAGAGGAACTTGCAGCAGCGACGGTTTGTGTACAGGATGTGATGATCAGATAAGGGAAAATAGAGTGTGCAACCGGACGTGTAACGAGTAACGTTGAAGAATATATATAAATACAAGTCAATAAGTTAAGAAGATAATTAGGATAAGGCTTTTGATTAAAGAGTCCCAATTATGATAAGTTAGGGAGGTGCAGGAAAAGGTGTTTTGTTTCCTTTGCAGAAGATCTCTGGACCACAAGAGAGGGACTGAGAAAACCTAATCTTACGCATGGAGTGTTCTCGAGTGGGAGCTGGTGTTTATTACTGGACCAATTGGCTGACATGAGGTTGTCTGATTTGCTGAGCCAGAGGACAGCTAGAGAGGGTCAGAGCGAGGACACAATGTATTGCGACCTCTGGTGTTCCAGAGGTCGGGAGAGGGAGTGTGGAGCAGGGAAATTATTTTACTGCTATCCGGTTGTTCAGTCAGACGTCACGGATGACGTTGCAGGTATTTCCGGGTCTAAGTGCTCCTCAAGAAACAACGATGGCGGAGCCAGTGACTTTGTTCACGATTACCTCCTTCTTTAGCGAAGTACCAATTAGGGTTAAAAAGGGTCTTAATTCCTTCAACTCTAGTAAAGTGGTCAGTGTA
>NW_005187586.1:3095-4283 GCF_000239375.1 Pundamilia nyererei
ACTAGGTTATTCAAATTGTCTGTTATACTTTTATATTCTTTTACTAAGCTCTTAGTAGAGGTTCTTGATTAAAACATTTATTCAACATAGTGCCGGACTTTGTGCCCCAGTTCTGGTGTCAGACCACGCATTCAAAATTACCCCTGGATCAACTTCATCAACTAAACGACACAAGCGAGAAGCAAGCGACGTCCGACCCCACGACTCAATATGGGGCAGTAACGTACCACAAGAGTTCAAGTTATGGACTACTGGACAGAAAGTCCTGCACTCACTGTTCCCATGGGTGGGAAACGGAAAAAACATGCTGAGGATTGAGACTTTGGACTACAGATTCGGACTATTCCTGAACAGCTCAACAAAAATCAACAAGGCACAAAACGAGGAAATTGACGCAATAAGAATAGTGGTCATGCAACACAGAGTCGCCCTGGACATGATACTCGCAGAAAGAGAAGGGCTCTGTGTCCTATTCAACACCACTTGTTGCACCTACATACCAGACAACATGCACTCTCAGAACATGACGGATGCTTTGAACACTTTGAAAAAGCTTCAAAGAGCCCAATTTGAGGACTATATGCCTAGCTCTGAAGACTGGCTAACATGGCTATTGAGTGGCAGCTGGAAGACTCTATTAATGAAAGGACTGGTTATCATAGGAGTATTGCTTTTGTTACTGTGTATGTTTTCCACATGTATCCTGCATGTATCAGATTGATGATTCTATACATGGTGAACACATTCATTATTGCATACGTCGGAATCCCTCAAGAAGACTGTGAAAGTAATGTCTAAACCTAACTGCTTTACGTTACAGCTCCAGAATGTTTCGTCACAGTTCACATGCACAATGAAGTTACGACCGAAAATGTTTCTACAAGTGGCCGCTAACTGATGAACAATGTATTGTGATGAGTGAAAACATTAACAACAGGAGGGAATGTCAAAGAATAATGTTTAAATGTTTTTATGCTTTGCTTCAATACTGATAATGTTCATATTTTCACTGTGCAGCTCAGCTTGATAAACGTGAAACTGCAAGCTGCGTGTGCCATGTGATAAGGCCACAAGATTAGCACAAAAATACACATCTTCAGAAGCTGATAGGAGCTTCACCGCACCCACACGTCCGCAGAAGTTGACTCGCATTATCTTTATTATTCTTAGAAACTGACTTGCTGCACA
>NW_005187586.1:18942-37856 GCF_000239375.1 Pundamilia nyererei
CAAAATACATCAGTGACCTCCTGACCCAGTATGAACCTTCCAGATCCCTCAGGTCATCTGGATCCGGTTTTTTATCAGTTCTCAGAGTCAGAACCAGACAGCTTTTATGCTCCTTATATCTGGAACAAACTCCCAGAAAGCCTCAGATCAGCTGAAACACTCAGTTTATTTAAATCCAGGTAAATCCAAGACTCACCTATTCTCAGCTGCATTTGAATAAAACACCAAATCTACACTTTTAAGCTTAAATTTCAAAACTTATATTTTAACTACTGATTCACCTTGTTGTTGATTTGTGGTATATAAATAAACTTGCCTTGACTTGCCTTGCCTTTTAATAAAAGACAGAAAGTGTGTCCGTAGTCCTTACCACTTCTTCAGAAATGTTCTTGCGTGGTCCAATAAGATATGGTGTCAGGAAAGGTTCTGCAACCCTACAGTTTGCAAAAAATCCATAGAGTGACAGGATGGCTGTGGGGTAAACCCATCCAGATGACTTCAACTTGGCCCAGCACCCCATGTTAGTATCTCAGCAAGATTTCCCTGCTGTTTCCTTTTGTTTTTAGTTGCACTTCAGTCTTGATTTAAAAAAACACTATCTGGTTTAATACCAAAGCACTTTGAGCTTTCGTCAGGTTACCTTGTAAGTAGCTAGAATATAAACACTTAATCATCTACACATGCCTTATTCAGACTTTGACCTGTCAGGGAGCAACAGACAAGAAGAACGGTGAGGAAATAAGTACAGTCATTTATTGTGGGATTGGAGTGACTCACACTCTTAATAGGCATACTGATATTGGGAATATACAAGTGACTATTCCCTCCCAGAGTATAAAGACAGAGCTGCTAATAAAACAAAACATGAAATATTTGGATGTTTTCAAACAATTTATTACTACAAATGACTGCACGCACTGCATTGAGTTATATGAAAAGATTGGCTAGAGATTGCAGGCAAAATGAAGGCATCCGCATACAGTGGGGTGAAAAAGTGTTTGCCTCCTTCCTTATTTCCGTTTTTTTTTGTATGTTTATTACACTGAAATGGTTCAGACCATCACACAAATTTACATATGAATGCCACCAGAAATACATTTAAACACAAAATGCTGTTTCGAAATAAAAGTGTTTATTATTAAGGGGGAAAAAATCAAAACCTACATGGCCCCTGTGTGAAAAAGTGATTGCACCCTACGCCTAATAACTGGTTGGGCCACCCTTAGCAGCAACAACTGCAATCAAGTGTTTGTGATAACTGTCAATGAGTTACAGAGAGCAGAGAGCTGCTTTCTGGTATGCACCACAGTTCATGAACAAACTACAGTGTATAATAAACTTTGAAACTCATTACTCATCAATCAGTTTGGAAAATTGGGAAATTTTGCGTATTTATTTATTTATGAATTGAAATGAAATGAAAAAACAAGGGATTCTCCCAAAAAGGTGTTTTACAGCATTCACCAAAAACTGATGGTGTCGTAAATGACTTGTTAGCTCCTGATCTGGCAAACATACCAGAAACATATGTCTTAGTAGTGATAAGTCATTTTGAGCAGGAGAGAGCATTCTTGTGACAAGGTAAAAGCTACAATTTTTTAGCTTTAATTAACTATAAAAACCTTGCATCACAGTTATGTACACATCATTTATGCTTAAAAAAGGACTTAATTTATTATAAAGTAGGACTAATAACGCAGAGCCTTGAAAAACTGTTATTTGAAAAACAGGTTATTTTTTTATTTTATATACAACCCTTTCGTAAATCTAGTTTACTAAAATCTATTAGAGCAAATATATTAGACATTAAAAAAAAGTGATCGTCTGCCAAAAAGTGACTGCCCGTGTTTAAACTGCTGTACATGACTTGCTGGCCTATAATATTTGAAATATATGTCAAAAGTAATCTTCATGAATGATATCAACTCATCTTGAGCTACACACAACATTCCTGTCACAAGGTAGAATTTTAGAAGTGACTGTTATATATCCTTTAGCCTATGTATCCCGTTAAGAAAGTCTCACTGGCATTAAATTTTTATTTTTTAAGAGCGATCTGGCAAAGACAGCAGCAGCATGACAATATAGATATTTTAACTGGCCAAAAAGGACCGGGTCATAAAGATATTTGCAAAACTGGTAATTATTTTATATATAGTCTAAAGTCTATTTATCAATATATGTAAAGACATTACACATAATTTAAAAAAAACAAAAAACACACATAGAAACTTGAAATCACTTTTTGGCAGACCAGCACTTTTTGGTACAACACCGGTCCTTTAAGGCTTGTATTAGGCATGCGCGGTACGCCTGCCTAATACAACGGACGCGAGTCCGGTCGCCATAACAACGGTTTGTTTCTATGTGATGTGATAGGACCTTATTAGAAGTCAGAATGAAACTCAAGCGGTTTCTCCTCAGATATTATCCGCCAGGTAATACAAGTTATGTTTGTAGTCCTATCTAAAATGTTGCTTCTCATGGAGGTCATATGACTGTGCCTAACCTTCATATTAAATCGTTATGGCCTAAAGTTTGTCTGACATTAGCTAGTTAGCTAACGCTTTTCAAACTCAAATCGGCAGAAGGGTTAGATAGTTTGTCATTATAAGACATAACAGGTTAAGTTAACTAGAACCCAGGTGTTGTAATGTCAGCCTCTCTTTAATTCTTTTATTTTTCATTTTTTTATGCTGTCAGGTATAATCCTTGAATACGAGAAAGGAGGATTTCTGAGGACCAAATCAATAGATCTTTTGGATTTGACTCCAGAGTGCGTGAGTTGTACCTGTTAGGATCTCTCTCTCTCTCTCTCTGCGTGTGTGTGTGTGTGTGTGTGTGTGTGTGTGTGTGTGTGTGTGTGTGTGTGAGATCTCAGCACTGAAGATAATGTCAATAACAAACTGTTACAACCTACGGTTACATTACCACTAAAAAACGACTTTCTGCAGACTAAAACCCTATTTAAAAACACTTTGTAACCATGTTGCATTTATTATGAAGTTGGACTGTGGAGGAGTTGCAATTCCTTAATGTGGCATTACATTAGACTAGAGATTTCTTTTAAATGACCCATTTACTTTAGGAATACCAACATTACTCATTTCAGCTCTTACTGGCAGTCACAAGGGTGTAAATCTGACAACACGGGGAGTGATATTTTCACACACATTAAACATACTTTGGTGAAATTGTAGAGTAAATGTAATCTTTGTTAAGCTGTATTTGTTATCCTAAACCCCATTTCTGTTTCCATTTTCTTTCCCTTTTCTGTTCCTAATGTGTTGGGTTTTTTTGGTTTGTTTTTGTTTTTTGTTTTTGTTACATTTTTTTTCTCTCTTTTGCCATCAAGCTACCTAAAATTACAAAAAGACTTATCACATTTTATGTTTTAAAATTGTAGAACAAATCCAGATGAGTTGGTGGAAGAAATCAGACAATCAGAGCCTCTGGTCACAAAGGCTCAGGCTGATCAGGTCAAACAGCTGGTTATTCGACTTCAGAAGAAACAGACCCAGCAGGACCATCACAGGTTCTGTTTCTCCAAGGTCAGACACAAAACAGCAGTAAATAAATCAACACGTAGACATGATGCTTACAAGGAATTCCTGCTAGTGAAGACATTTATCTATTTCCCTCACATTGTTGAAAGTTATTTGGTGCTCCTTGTAACCTTGATTTTAATGAAAGAATGGTTTTATGAACTAAAGTTTATTTTGTCTGTGAAACATGGCACACGTGTTGCTTATTGAGTTATGATATTAATGCTTTTATTCCACACAGACTGTTGGAACAGTAACATTTTTGCAGCATGAATAAACGGGCACAATCCATTAGCTCGGCGATTAGCAGATGCTATTTACATATGTGGAATGTGATTTGTGAAATTAGTAATTACTGTTTTAGAGAGGCAGTAGAAAGCAGCAGTGATCGGGTTACTAAGTCGGTAGTGCTTCATGCGCATGTATTAGGGGAGTTAAATGGAAGTCAGGGTCAGTTGCATTGCTGGAGATCAGAGGTTACTGAATTTATTTTGCCTGCATCTAAAAATTGGGAGATCTTTCTGTTCTTAATGAGAGCAGAAAGTTATTCCACCAGTGGTGGGCCAGGAGGAAGAAGCCTTCACATTACATTATAGTCAAATGAATTATACATACAGAAGTTACATGGGTAATTTTAAAGATGAATGTAGATGAATGTAGTCAATAACTAAATTGGATTTTTCAGACCAGTTTCAATTTTTTTTCCAGGAGCTCAAGGCACACATATTGCCACTGACAAATGTTGCCTTTGACAAATCTGGGTCAAGGTGAGTTTTTAACACTGAGTAACCTGCCACTTTGTTGTTTAGGAGAAATTACAGTTTGTGCAATTCCCCCTTTTCTCTCACACTGCAGGTTTATAACTGGAAGTTACGACAGGACATGTAGAGTCTGGGACACAGCCTCAGGCACAGAGCTGCACGTGCTAGAGGGTCACAGAAACGTGGTGTATGCAATTGCGTTCAACAACCCTTATGGGTAATGAGCTGTTTTAGGAAAACCTTTATAACATGGGAGGGTCGCATTGCTCAATTGAAGATTCACATGAGTGTTTCATCTTAAAAATGAATGTTTCATTGCTTTATTTTCTCTCTATTAAACTTAGAGACAAGATTGCGACTGGCTCTTTTGATAAGACCTGCAAACTGTGGTGTGCCGAGACTGGCAAATGTTTTCATACTTATCGGGGACACATGGGAGAAATAGTATGTATAATGATTTGTTTTAAATGAATTTCATTTGTGTTAGTTTTTGGTTGATTGCTGATTCATATTTGAAACACAAGTCAGTATTTAAGCTATGTGAGCATTTAAACTACAAGGTTCTGCTATGGTATTGTGTTTAGTACTTTAACAGGACCTATTATTTTATTTACTGTCTACATTTTTATTCTTGGACTCATAGTAGCTTTGCATGATTTACAAGTAATATCCATTTATCTAAGACTGAGCCTTGGGCAGCTTTTTTCATCTTCTGTCTGAGGCAAGATATTTTACTCCCATTAAGTCCATCTGCTCTCTAAATGAGCTTTTTTTTTCCTGATTGGCTGTGATTGACTCACAAACAAGAGGTTGGGTTGGGCTGCTGTAAGCATATGGGTGAGATGACCATATTCAGTAAATTGCCATATCGAGCCAAGAATAGAAACAACTGTTTCAAATTGAGAGTTTAGAGCAGTTCATATGCCATATACTATTCAGCTTTGCTACAGAATACAATACAACCTAAGTAAAAAAATTTTGTAGGTGTGTCTTGCATTCAACCCCCAGAGTACGCTGGTGGCCACAAGCAGTATGGACACCACTGCCAAGCTGTGGGATGTGGAGAGTGGGGAGGAAGTGGCCACACTGACTGTGAGATACCTTTTCCTCAAACTCTGTCCCATTGCTTTTCTTGCTCTTCTTATCCTGGTGTTGTGACCCACATTCATTCATTAATGATGATTCATTAACTTTTTAGTCACTTGTGAAAGTGACATGAATGCTGTCAAGTGCTCTTGATGACCAACATTTGATAGGAATGTGACAAACTCTTTAAGAAGGCACTGATAGCCCTCTCTAAGGGGAGTAGTGAGACCTCTTTAATGTGCAGACTGCACGTGGGTTTATAGTGTGACTTGCTGAATCTGTCTCAGCAAGGAGCAACTCTCTGCCCCTCTCAATTCACTTAGCTTCTCACACCATGAAGAATCAGTAATGCAGTCAACTGAGTGCAGATTCTTTAATCTGTTCTTTTTTTTTAAGTTAACTTCAATTTTATAAATCTACCGGTAAGGCTAACCTGTGTATTTATGTTAACAAATTCAGGAGACTATAATGTGGGGGGCTCACACTAGCTATGACACCATTTAGTTACCAGACTGCACACGCCTTTGAAAACATTAAACATTATGCACAAAATACCTCAAATGAGCCCTAAAAAGTAAAATAAATGAGGGACAGGTGATTAAAGTGGGTGCAAGCCACCACTTATGAATTGGACCACACTTACCTTCAAACTCATTCTGATCTTAAATACACACTTCTAAAGTTTGGAGGCTGTACTTTGCACTGTTGGGACAAATCCGTCCAAGGACAGTAAGACATAAACACCTGCCAAAGTTCTTAAAGCTGCCTTTGATGTAGTTCCTTCTAGGACAACAGCCCCATTTTTCTGCAGGGACACACACACACACACACACACACACACACACACACACACACACACACACACACACACACACACACAAGGTGAAAATAATCAGCTGTATAAGCCACACTGTTGTGGTTGGTAAATATTTGCATTTTATGATGCACTTTTTCATCCATAATGTGAGTGGCTGTGAGGGAGAAACGAAATAAGACAGTGAGAGATAATGCCATCTCCTTTCAGGGTCACACCGCAGAGGTCCTCTCGCTGTGCTTTAACACAGTGGGTAGTCAACTTGTCACCGGTTCCTTCGACCACACAGTCACTATATGGGATGTTGCTTCAGGAAGGTCAGAAGTTATCAATATTATGCATCCATTTGTGCATGTGTCATCATTTATACTTCACAGAGAATGTAACACTTATCGATTCTGCCTTACAAAGCTGTGAGACTGATTAATTGCTGTTCAATTCCTTGTTTTTTCCCCTAGACGGGTCCACACACTCATTGGTCACATGGGAGAAATAAGCAATACTCAGTTTAACTGGGATTGCTCCTTGATTGTTACTGGTTCCATGGATAAAACCTGCAAAGTAAGCTATCATTAAGCCCAAATATCTTTTTTTGTTGCCAAAATCTCTTGTCAGAGGCTGAAAACATGTCTGTTCGTATTTACCATCTCAGTTGTTTGAGCATTTGTATTTGCTCGCTTCAATTTCCCACTCTCTCGCAAACTCCTGTGTCTAAGGTCTGTGGAGAAAAATTAAATCCTAATTCCTTATTTTACACCAAGATGAGTCACGCTCACAAGTGAGAATTATCCACCTCGCTGCATTCCTCTGAGGGAGATGGCCATAATAAAGCCACTTCAGAGTTTAATGCTACATTCACAAATGCATACTTCATGAGTTTGGTGTTTCCATGCTCCATGATGAATGCATGCTCCAGTTATGTAGTTCGCTCCTGTGTGCATGTATAATTCTGTTTTTTGACATGTGTAAATGTGTTCGCAGGTTTGGGAGACTGTCAGTGGGAAGTGTGTTGCCACCCTCACTGGACACAAAGAAGAGGTGTTGGATGTGTGTTTTGATTTAAGTGGTCAACTCATTGCTACTGCCTCAGCTGATGGTGAGACAACACTTCAGTCAAAAGATTACATTCCGAGTAAAACTGTACTAGCACGGTATTACAAACGTACCCTAAATATACTACTTGTGCAGAATTTAAGATTCTACATTTAAAAATTTGTACAAATACCTAAGCTTTATTGGTTGTATAAATTTGGATTTTCCACAACAAAAGCAACATTTTTATAATTTTGTAAGCTGTGCCTGTGTGCTGAAAACTCTCTCTCTTCCTGAAACTCTCAGGGACAGCAAGAGTGTTCAGTACAGCAACACATCAGTGTCTTGCAACCTTAGAAGGCCACGATGGCGATATCTCCAAGGTAAGTTGATGAAGCCAAACTGTCTGTTCTAAAAGAACAATTTAAGTTATGGCTATTTTTTGTCATCTATTTATCTGTAATTAAATGAAAAAGCATAACTGTGTTGCTCAAGCTTTTTCAGCATTTTATCACTCTTCTCAACTTTGTGAGTATTAACTATTATTTTAACTTGTAAAGCGTAACCCTGCCCCTTGGTACACCTTACGTATATCAGGTTTTTGCTGTTGAAAAAGCTGGGTTAAGGTGAGTTTAGACATGTTTTGGCATTTTAAATAATGCTTAATCGTTACTAAGGATGCCGAAGTTTGCCATACCCCATACCATTATACCACCAGCAGCCTGAACCTTTGATTCAGGGGTCAGGCTGCTTTCATGTTGTTTTCACCAAATTCTGACCGTACCATCTAAACGTTGCAGCAGAAATTGAGACTCAAGTATTTTCACCCAGAGAACTGTCGATCACTGGATATTTTCTCTTTTTTAGTCCACCCTATGGTTGTAGGTAAATTTCAGTAGACAGTAGTAGAGATGGACCGATCCGATATTACGTATCGGTATCGGTCCGATACTGACCTAAATTACTGGATCGGATATCGGAGAGAAATAAAAAATGTAATCCGATCCATTAAATATCACGAAAGCACCTCACAAAACTTGCAACACGCCGTAACTCGCCTCAGAACGTTAGCACGTCGGAGCAGTATGCATCACGTGATAGAGCGGCTGTGGCATGCGGGACCTGTCGGTGGTCTGGATAGCATTTGGAGCTTCGCTAGCAACCCGGCATTTCATCTCCAACAAAGTTATCCCCGAGAGAAATAAAGCAAGTGTGTAAGTCCATCTCTGAATGTTTGTAAAGCATTCCTGCGTTAAGCTTAACAAGCGACTGCCTCTTCTTGCTGCTACTTTAATCATGAAACTGCTTAATGATCAGCTGATCGGCTTTTCTGTCACGAGTCTGTCTCTTTTGTTTGTTTTTGGCCCACTTTGCACCAGAAAGAGGAAACCAGCGGCTGAACAACAGCAGCACGTTTAAGCTTGATAAGCTGTTGTTAGAATTTATTTAATATTACTTTCTACACCACGATCCTTTTCTACGCAGCTGACGGCTGGTAACTGTGCAGGGGCGGATCTAGCAAAGTTTAGCCAGGGGGGCCGATAGGGCATTAACAGGGAAAAGGGGGCACAAAGACATACTTTTCTTTCTTATTCTCATTTAAAATGTCTAGCTTTTAATAAATAATTATCTGACACCCAAAGTTTTAATTTGATGTAAAATGAATAGAAGTCAATTACTGTATATAGTAACTATTAAGTCTAATATATATACCCTAGTAAGCTATAGTACTTTTTCCTTTGGGAAGGTACCATCTGTGCAGTCTGCAATTTTGTTGAAGAAAGATGTTGAATCTATTTAATATTTCTTGAAAAATAATTGATTTCTGTGCATTTTTTTTCACACTGCATCAAATTAAGGTTGATTACGTCAATTAAGCATCATGAGGTGGAGCGTGAGGGGTGGTTCCCTATTTTTTATTTATTTATTTTTGTTGTTGCTGGGAGTTGGAACCCTATTAGTTAGGTTGCTTAATATTTACGCTAAGTACTCTTTAAAATACCAGAATAGGGAGGATGGTGTAGGTTTAAGTTTATTAGATTGATCAGTATTGCTGAACTATGAAATATTTTTTTTTGCATACAGGTATAACAGAATAGCTTTAGTGTAGTTGTTGTTTTAAACTTGAGTATGAACTTATACAAAATGCAGCAAGATATTTTAAAAAAACAGTTTTGTTGATTAAAAAACACTATCGGATTCATATCGGTATCGGTATCGGACATAATAATAAAGTGGTATCGTGCCATCTCTAGACAGTAGTTACACCGGCCCATCTGACACCAACAAACATTCCATGCTCAGCGACACTAAAAATCATCTTTCTTCCTAATTCTGATTCTCAATTTGAGGTCTTTTCAACCATGTCTATGTGCCTAATGGGTGCTGTGATGCCGTGTGATTGGGCGATTACTTCTTTGTAGCTATTATAGTTAAAGAGCACAGATGTGAGACTGTTATGTTTTTTAAGTTACTGATTTCATAGCAAACTTTTACCCATTTGTGAGTCTTATGTTTGAAACCATTCAGAAAATGATCTCAGTATTCGTATGGCAAATGTAGTAATAAAAATAAGAACAAATTATTAAGTATTCTATAACCAGGGCCACAGCCACAACTTTGGGCATGCGTCATGCAGCTAGCAGCTGTGAATAAACTTGTGATTTTTGTGTAATATTGACTCAGACCACAGTTTTCCTCGCCAGTGCTTTAAATAGGTCATTTTTTAAAATTACCTAGCTAACATGTGACAGAGTTTGATGCTGAAATGGAGGGACAGGACTCGAAGCTTCAGGATGTTTTGAGTTATCGCCAGAAATCTGTGAGCACAGTTCTAAACCTGATTAACATGGCCTACTAGTAGTAACGCAAGTACATACATGCGAGTACTCTGGCATGGGGCACTGCTGTCTGACCCTGCACTGACCTTGTTCTTTATTTGGAGCGATATCACCCATTTAATATTTGTCAAGTGCGATGCTCTGCACGAGTGTGGGTTTTCCACAGGTTCTGGCTCAGAGGGCTTCTCTGTATGCATTTACTAAAACACATTAGACAGCCAGTAATAAACAGGCTGGATGGAAGATGATTCCAGGGGATTATGACACTAATCTCTCCCTAACAGGACACCAGCCATCCTCCTGTC
This sequence comes from Pundamilia nyererei, assembly GCF_000239375.1. Taxonomy (NCBI): domain Eukaryota; kingdom Metazoa; phylum Chordata; class Actinopteri; order Cichliformes; family Cichlidae; genus Pundamilia; species Pundamilia nyererei. Next base: position 29,326 of record NW_005187586.1, read on the forward strand.
CATGCTTCTTAACCATTTTCTTCCCCATGTTTTTTTCCTTCTATTTCAGTATCTCACTCAGTAAGCTTTTAATTTTATTTTTATTACATCTCAGTCACTGCTGTAGTAAATTCACTTTGCTACCGTTTTGTTTGTGAATGATAATATATTATAAATGATGGAATGCTAATTAAATGACTAGTTCTAAAGGTCTAAAGATATTTTCTTCTGTGTGGAAGATGGTATAAATCAGCATTCCCCAACCTTTTTTGCACCATGGACCGGTTTATGTCCAACAATATTTTCACGGACCGGCCTTTAAAAATAAAACCAGTATCGGTAGCAAAAAAAAAAAGAAGATTTATCCACAACATGGGAATAGACCCAGGGAAACAGAGTTAATGAGAAAAACGATAAAAAAAATAGCGATAAAAATCCTGAAAACCATAACTTTCACACTCAAGCCTCAACTCTCGCGGCCTGGTACCAAACGACTCATGGACCCGAGGGGTTGGGGACCGCTGGTATAGATAGCTTCTCTTAAGCATTAAGAGGACTCTTTCCTATTCTGGATGTTCCATTTGCTTTATTCTTGCCCTTAATTCAAATCAAAATGACAATCTAATGGAAAAAATCAGTGCTTGATTAAATTTGTAGAGCCCATTTACAGCATGCTCCAAACTTTCATTGAAAAAATCCATATGGTGTAGGAAGTAGCATTTTTGCAGGTCCTTGTTGAAATGTGTTTTAAAATTAACTTTTACCTTAAAGTTAGCCTCTACATCTAACCAACAAAAATGGTTCTCGTAGTTTTGAGTCATTCTTACGCTACAAACAAGATGTGATTGGTTAGGCCAATGTAACCTAGTGACCATGCAAGAGAGATGATATTGAGTAATGCCAGATTAAACAAATGCTTTAGCCTTGTTAATCCTTCCTCCATTTTATATATACAGTTATATAAAAAGGAAAGTTCACTTGCTTCCAGTCTGGTAAAAATAATCTCAGATTAACAAGAACACATGACGTATTATATGGTGTCATTATTTATTTAACACAGTGGTGTCCAAACCCAGGCCTTGAGGTTTTAGATGTGTCCTTGTTCCAACACAGCTGAGTTAAATGGCTAAATTACCTCCTCAACATCTCTTGAAGTTCTCCAGAGGCCTGGTAATGAACTAATCATTTCATTCAGGTGTGTAGACTCAGGGTGAGATCTAAAACCTGCAGGACACCTGCCCTCGAGGCCTGGAGTTGGCTAAGAACACCCTTGTTCAGGGCTGCCCAATCCAAGTCCTCGAGAGTTACTATCCTGCAGCTTTTAGATGCATCCCTACTCCAACACAGCTGAATCAAATTGTTTGATTACCTCTTCAGCATGCCATCGTGTTTGGCAAAGGCCTGATAACAAGCCATTCATTTGATTCGGGTGTGTGGGAACAAGGATGCATCTAAAAGCTGCAGGACGGTAGCTCTCGAGGACCGGGATTGGGCACCCCTGCCCTTGTTGCTTCCATAGGGGTTAAGAGGACAAGTAACTGCTAACTGTTGCAAATCAAATGTATTTATTGATCATCAGCATCAGTTAGCATGCTAAATGTTAAAGTTCATAATGGCATAAAGAGAAACAGACTGAACAAGTTTGGCTTGTTTGTGAAGGTGCCTGGAGAAAGCAATATCCTTTTAACAGACAAGACCACAGTGGAGATGTTTGTCCACAATGCAGTGTTTATGAGGATATTTCCAAAACTGCGAAATAGAAAATGTATATCGACACAAACACCTCATACAAACTGTCAAGCACAGCGGTAGAGGGGTGATGGTTTAGTCTTAGTTTGCAGCTGCAGGTCCGGAGCAACTTGGAGTCACTGAGGTGTCTGTGACGTTTTCTGTATACCAAAATATTCTAGAGCCAAATACGAGGCTTGGACTAAGTTATGTAATGAAGTGGGACAGTGCTTCTAAACAGACCAGCAAATCTACAACAGAATGGCTGAAAAGGTAAAGAGTCAGGGTGTTGCAATTGCCCGGTTTAAGTCGAGAACTCAAACTGATTAAAATGCTGTGACTGGAGCTTAAGAGAGCTGTACACATGAATGAATGCCCTCAAACCTAAGTGATCAGTCTAGCTACTTAGTATTTTTATCCTTGAGGTATTGGTTCTATCGCTAGTTAGCTAACATAAACTAATGTAAGGCAGCAACCAACAAAACAACCCTGTGACGTCTTGTTGTGTACTGACACAACATATGACCTTAAAAACACTTATTTCTTAAATCCAGCTTCTCAGACAGTGACATTGGACTAGTGCTCCATGATGTAATTTAGCCTTTCTACACATAGTGTTTCATGTCCACTTTAATATGCAGTATACAACTGAGACACTCATCAGCTTTGTTTATTTTTTATCTCATTCCTTTACTCTTTTTGATCTTTTTCTCTTCGCTGTCCATTTTAAAACATCAACCTTCCATTTTGGCACCTGTCATAGCTTCCACCCACACACACCCCCCCACCCACACCTCAATCTTCTATCCTTGCCAGCTTCTTCTCTAGACAGTTTCCATTTCCTGTCTGGGGGTCTCTCGTTGGCACTGAGTTTAGAATTTTAATAAAAAAACATACTTTACTTTCATGGCCATCTAGGGCCAACTTCATTTAATCATCCCTTCCTTTACCTCACTGTTAGGATATAAAACCACTCAGGGAAGGATAAACCCAGACTATAATACAATCAGTTTCAGCCATGATTTTCATAACGCTCCTCTATCATCTCAGAGTAGTTCCACTGGTGCCTTTATCCTCCTTAAGCATTTTAAGTTGAATGACCTCAATGGAATAATGCTACTGATATGGTAAAATTGGTCTAGACTCACCCATTTCCACCCCTCATGTCATTTCTACTTTCTCTGGCATAATCTCTTATTCAGCAACTTTGTTGCAAATGTACCACAACCCTCGAAAAAAGGCTAACTGTCCTGGCTCTGCCTCTCTTGGTAGATCTGTTTCAGCCCTCAGGGCACCAGAGTCCTGACTGCCAGCTCAGACAAGACAGCTCGGCTCTGGGATGCTCACTCTGGAGTCTGCTTACAAGTCCTGGAGGGGCACACAGACGAGATCTTTTCCTGCGTCTTCAACTACGAGGGTGACACAATCATTACAGGTACATAGAACTGACACAGAAAACACACATAAACCCCATCTGACCATCGTACACTGTTAAAATGTAGCTGTAGGAGGCAAATGTACTCTTCATCACAACCGTCACAAATGCTTAATTGCAGTTTTTAGATGAAAAGCGTGCAGCTGTGTCCTTCTGTGCAGCTATCCATTTGTATTTGTGCTTCCCTGCAGGCAGCAAGGATAACACATGCCGGATCTGGTACTGAACATTACCTGAGGCTCAGGAGGGCATTTACATGAACACAACAATCAAATTGTGTTTGCCAAATATTGCCCACTTTGTGTCTGCTCGATTGTGGACTACTGTAAAAGAAAAACACAAAAAAAAAATCACAAACTCCTGCTCAGTTTAAACTTTGACTTCTGTGTGAAGTTAATGTGGTCCTAGAAATCAACAGCAGCTTGGAATCTCTGCTCAGAAGATGTCATCAAAAGGAGTCGAATTCTTCAATTTCAAAAACTGTTTGTTTTGTTCAAGCAATAATTGACGTTATAGGAAATAGATGGATTAACTGTACATCATATAGTACCAGGTTTTCAGGTAACTTCACATCATTGTAGGAGTGCCCACCTGATGAGAAAACACAGGCTTTCCTTTGCTTCCCACCACTATTTTTTGCTATACAACATGCTGAATGAGTCTGTGACTCTGTTCACAGTGACAAACAAATCGCACAGCAACGCTTGCAAAGTCCCTTCCATACAAGTGCAACGTAAAAATCACATACATTCCTCCTTGTCCACACTAAGGTTGTTAGTCATGGGTAATTTAAACTGACATTGGAAAAAGCTCTGATTAGATTTATGTCATGTTACATTGTGTACACCCAACTAACATATTACTAACCTGTCAAATACTGCCCCACAGTGTTGACTGTAGTGACCCTGAAACCTCTAAATACTGTTGGGTAGCTGCCTACCATTAGTTAATTAGCACTCACCTTTGCTTTGACAATAAAGAATTTCTTGTTCTTCATCACTCAAACTGCAGATTTATTGTCCAACCCAGACTGAAAATACATTGACTATCCTTTTGCAGTCTGTGACTGAAATTCTCTGTATTGACATATGGATTTTAAATCTCCCAAACATGATGTTCAATCAGATATCTTTATCTTCTTTCGAGAGCTCATGAAAAAGCTGGTGGTTTGAAACTGATGGAAAATTGGCAGGCAGCTCTATAAAGTGTCTGTCATAGCTGGCATGTTAGAACAGTGTTTTTCTCGCCAAGTCCCCGTATTATCACACAACTAAAAACTATGACGTTTGGGAATTCTCAAATTGCTACTTTAAAGCTCTGTGTTGAAATATGGTTTTATGGATTTTTTATGACAAGGAGATTTAGATTTAGATTATAAAACCTTTATACCTTTTTATAGATTTGTGCTAGACCTACATACATGAACAGAGCTGTAGGGCCACAGTACTAAATCTTTAAATTCAAATGTATTAAGTGTATAAAATCAAGCACCTAGCCACGCAGTCTGCCTTTGTGAGAAAATGTCTTTCTAAAGAGCTCATTCAATTAAAATGTGGGACTGTAATAGGACACCACCACTGAAACAGTCAGCCAATATTTTTTGTTCATACTACCTTCTCTTTCCCCTCACCCCCAACCAGTCACAGCAGATGGCTGCCACTCATTGAGCCAGGTTCTGTCGACCAAAGGTTTCTTCCTGTTAAAAGGGAGTTTCTCTTTCCCACTGTCACAGAGAGCTTGCTCACAGGGGTTTGTGTGTTTCTTGGGGTTTCTAATATTGCAGGAGACTGCCGTTTTGAATTGGCGTTATACAGTTGTATGCATCAGTTGTATACAGCACCGTTCCTGAATGCAAACTACAATAATAAACCTATCAGTATGGTTGTGTTTAGTAGTTTTAATTCTCTCTCTTTTTGGGGAAACAGTTCAATGGAGTGTAATAGTGTGCATAAATGCACCCCTGAATATTGAGATTTTATTTTCCCTGGTTTACAAATGACACAACACTTGCTCTTATTTCACATCACAGAAATTTATTGATGTCAAAAGATAAATACATTCATTTCTACTGTGACCAAGTTTACAGCTGTGTCATGTGCTTTTCCCCCCGCGATGCTGTTGTAACACAAGATTACCACTAAGTAGAGAAATATACTGACCAAATCCACATACAAATTCAACATTACAAACCTTACTCTGTCTTTTTAGACATAGCAAAAGCTAAAGGAGCGGTCCACTACTCCAAGGTGCAGCAGTTCAAAATCTACAGTATATACAGTACAGCTATCCAAAATAATCCCTTAAGTAACATGAATAAAATATCATACGTACTGAGTTTCAAAGTCACAACAGAGGTGGTACGTTAGCCAATGGACAACAAAAATCTGGACCTTTTACTTACATTAAGTAAATGTGCACTTCAATGTGACCATCAGAAGTAAGTGTCAGGGCTTTTTTGGGCTTAGATTTAAAGAGCCTCTTTTAAAAGTAGTTTTAATACAAAAGGTTTGAGCATGTTTAGCTGTGGGAAGGCTACAACCTGATTTTCCTACAGTATGTCCTATAGGTACCTTTCTCTGAGTGAATAAATAAATAAAGTCATGATTCGACTGTGTGAATTTGTAAATATGTATTTTCTATATAATCTGGAGCAGTTAGAACCTGCTGACTATGATCACTGGAGGGCTCATTCATTCCCATCAGGAACGTCCAACCCGTGTACCTACAGTTTGCCGTGTGTTTGCGTGCATGACGCTAGAGAGGTAACTCTGGAAACAAGAACATCCTCTCGTTAAAGGGAGATCGGTCCAACTGGACAAGGGTGAGAGGTATGAATTTCTCAAGTATGCCGATTGCATCGTGCTTTCAGCTCTCGGTAGGAGACACTTGGTGTGATGAGACTATACACGCGCAAACAGGAACATGTTACAAATGTGAGCAAATGAGTGAGCTTGTATTGTTACTGTTTGCGATTAGAGGCGGCAAGTGTCCTAAAGTGTCTCCAGAAGCCAATCGAACAGGCTTGACTGGAGAGACTTGCCCGCTTCTTCCGCTTTCTCGTGCATCTTACAGAACTGAACCACAGCGTCAAACAAGTCTGCAATCCTCCACGCCTTCTGAGACATCAGGTGGACCACCCTCAGGAACTGGGACAAAAAAAAAAAAAAAAAAAAAAAAAAAAAAGGTACAGTCTCATGAGCTGTAGATTCTCCCCCCCCCCCACAGTTAAATCAGGTAAGAAAATGACCAGAACAAAAAGCAAAAACAACACATCAGTAACATGATCTGCTTATAAATGTATTATTTGACAAGCCAGCAGCTTTGCCTACCTTTGCAACTCTCTTCTCTTTGGACTTCCTGAAGTAGAGAGCAGGAAGGCCTAGCTCCGAGGCAGCGATCCACTGTAGAGCCACTCTCAGCTCCAGGTCCATGCACTCTGGCTCGAGGTCACAGTTTACCACCAACAGCTCCCTGATGCTTCTGTCGCCTGCTGTTCTTGCTGAACTGCTCTCTAACAGATCAAATATAATATGGCATAACGTAGAACGAGTCAGCACTGAATAACACCTTGATGATAGCTATACTGTCCTCACTAACAAAGCAGTGTTGGGGCGCACAGACAATTCAGCCTGTTCTAAACTCACTGAAACATCAAAAGAAAAAGCATGTAGTCACGCAGCGTGTTCAGCTCTCCTGGGCTCAGTTTTGCTTCGTCTTTAAACAATGATGATCTTTGAGATAAAACAGTTCTGGAACAATGGACCTTTAAGATTTTATGAACACACACACACACACACACACACACACACACACACGTGTGTGTGTAATTTTTGAGGCTTAATTACAGCACTCTGCCTTGAATCCCTCAAGAGTTTCTGATGAGTAATAAGACGTTTAAACTGAGGAAGGTGTATAATTCACAAGTGGATATAACACTATAAGACTTTAAAAGCAATTATTTGGCGATTCAAAAATCCGACATTCCAATATATCGGGTCAGTGTTTTGTTTTTTTCTTACACACGCACGAGAATATGAACTAGATCCAACATTTGTTGCGTGTTTTTATTCATTTACTCACCCAAGTCTGCTCAGATCAGCTGGTTGTTGATCCCTCAGTTACACTGCAATAGGCCTAGGCTGCTAGGGCCTTCCCTAGATGCATTTCTTCTTCCGTCACCTCTTATCACTATGTGGTTATACACCACTTTGCATCAAATCGTTTTTCGTTATTAATCTCTGGCTGATCAACTAATAGGTTTCTACCTGTTAAAAGGACGTTTTTCCTTTCCACTATCACCAAGTGCTTGCTCATAATGGGTTATATGATCGTTGGGGTTTTCTCTCTATTATTGAAGGGTCTTTACATTTCAATATAAAACACCTTGAGGTGACTGTTAATTGAGCTGAATTGAGATTGTGCTGTGTTGCCAGTAGAGAAGTTGCAGATTGTCCACTGGTGGACAAACTATGCGACATCAACACTCATAATTTCATTAAATGCTGTTTCTCTACTTTTTGATTTTTTTAACAGTTAATAAATAACAATACCAGCAAATTGATAAATGGCTAATATCCGCTAAATTAGCCAGTCTCTAAATAACACCATTGATGACTACGAATTTGAAACTACACTCACCAAATACAGTCTCTTTGGCTCCTGCCAGGTGGCATCTCTCAGTCTCCTCGCTATAAAGAAAGAAAATAATGGAGACTAAAAATTCACATATGTTGACATATGAAGCAGTTTGAAATTTTGGGAAAAGCAGTATCATTAATGCTTAAATGGGAAATAACCAACTTGCAATGCTACAGCAAGGAAAAGCATCAAGCCTGGCTCTCCAAAGGTAGCAAAATCTGGATACAAGCACATCTTGAAAGCTCGCTAATTACAAAGTTGCACATGTTCTGGTAACCTAAAAGCAATGCAACAGTATTTATTTTCATGTAATTAAAATATAACCCCAAATCCAAAGTTGGGATGTTGTAAAATGTAAATGAAAGCAGAATGCAGTAATATTAGAATCCCATAAACCCAATTCTATTCACAACAGAACATAAATGTTTGAACTGGGAAATTTGACAAGTTAATGAAAACGATTAGCTAGAAAAAAAAAACCCAGCTGGATGAACATTTTGCAACGAATTAGGTCAATTTCACAAATTGTGGAAGAGTTTTATAATACTGTTCCTTTGAATACAGACTTAGAGCACCTCATCACTGACAGCACATAATTTCATCGAAAGATTCAAAGAAGGCAGGTAGCTCCATGCCCTCCTGGGTTTTAATTGCACCTTAGAACACATATGCATCAACACTACAATGAGCGGGTGGAGGGAGGTTTGGAGTCTTCTCCCACCCCCATTCTCTGCGGCCTGCTGGAGCGGGA
>NW_005187586.1:39183-47931 GCF_000239375.1 Pundamilia nyererei
AAAAAAAAAAAAAAAGATTCAAAGAATCTAGAAATTTGTGCACAAGGACCAAGACTGAAGATCAATATTGGATGCCTGCGATCTTCAGGCCCTCTACATTAAAAACAGGATGCTGTGTGGAAATCACTGAATAGACTCAGAAACACTTCCAGATATCGCTGTCTGTTAGTTCACCGTGCCATCCGCAAATGCAGGTTAAATCTATCATGCGCAGAAGAAGACGTGTGACATAATCTAGAAAGTGCTGAAAGGTATACACTGTCTTTAGAGCAACATCCAGATGACAACGTTTTCAGGGAAGGCCTTGCACATTTCAGCAAGAGGAGTCCAGACCAGAGTTTTTGCCAGCTGAAAACATCTGGGGCATGATGAAACAATATGAAGAAAGACAACTCAGGACTGCTGAACAGCTAGAATCCTCCATCCAGCAGCTGGTCTCTTCAGTTCCCAGATGTTTACAGACTGTTGTTAAAAGAGGAGAGGCTGCACAGTGGCAACCATGACCATTTTTGTTTGTGTGTGTGTGTGTGTGTGTGTGTGGGGGGGGGGGAACTTCGACCATCAAAGTGACCCTTTTTCTTTTTTAAAGAAAATGCAACATTTCCTCAGTTTAAACATTGGATATGTTTTCTATGTTCTGTTGTGAGCAAAATGCGGGTTTGTAACATTCGAAAATCACAGAATTCTCTTATTTTATGAAGCGTGCAAACATTTGTGGAATCAGGGTTTTAAAATACGTTTTTTTTTTAATAGTTCACTAAATTACGAACCTTTTTGGATATTTAAAAAATAAAATCTGCGCTGTTAACCTGATTATTTACCGTTTAGACAAATGAAAAAGAACAGAATAAAAGCAGAAAATTCAAAAGGCTTTTGTCTGTTAAACAGAAAATTGTTATTTGTTCTGGAATGACACTTAATATCCTTGTCTAGCATGTGTGAGAGAAAATAATACCTGCAAGGTTTGTGTGTATTAAAAATGTCACTGTTGACACACCAGAGACATAATGAGAAATACAGTGATAGCAGAAACATACTGGATTACTGTGCTTTGAGAGGGAACATCAGAAAAAGAATCCAGGTCTACCAGGCCTAAGCTAGACGTGCTGCTGGTCCCATTCCTAGGAAGGAAAAACAAACAAACAAAAAACAAAAAAAACAGCAAAAGTGTCATTTAAATGATGTCTCGAGACATCCAACACGATCGGTCACTTGTGAAGAGAACAATGTCCAAGCGCAGGGATGCAGGTCATGTTATTAGCTGGTGATAAACATATAAATAGCAGCTGCAGCAGAACTGGGCACTGAAGCTGGGAGAGCTGGTGATTCGTATTTTTTTGCCTGGCAGCTGGTCCATCTGGAAATGGGGATGAGGCATATTTGGAGGCAGTTAGGTGGGGAGGGTGGACAGGCAAGGCCGGCAGCCGTGCCCTTGTGTCACAACATAGATCAGGGATGAGGCAGAGTTAAAGTAAGCAGGTAGATGGAGAGGTTGCAGTGTTATGGTGGTGCGCACAACTACTCTTGCTCTAAACACAGTACCTTGCTACTTCCTATTAACTCTCAGAACTGCCCAGATCATTGATTGTCCAGTTTGAGAAATTAAATGAGTTTAATCATTATGGTATACATCTCTTCTTTTTGTTTTAAGGAAAAAGGGGATCTTACACCATAAACTTATTTTAATAGGTGATTAGTTGGGTAAATAAATGAGAATTTGATGAAGCAGAGAATGGTTTAGTGGATGTTATGAGCTGGCCTTTTGATCCATGATATAAGAGCTCTTGCACCACTGGCTTTGCAGAGCGAGCTCTCTTGCCATACACTGCATTAGCAGGTGTGGATACTGGAGCGGAAGGGAGTAAATTGGCATTGGCACAGGAGAACACAGTTAGTAGCAATGGGCCAATGAGAGCGGGGTGAGGGTGTGAGCAGCAGCGTTTGGAGCGGTATCAAAAGAGCAGCGGTTACTGACCCCTCGCTCAGGTGGATAAAACTACTGGTCTCCTCGTGGGGGTCATCTTCGGGGGTTATGTGAGACCAGCTCCCCATGCTCTCTTCACTGCTAGCACTCATAGAACGCTTGTCTCTCTTCACTACTGCAGCCACGGCTGTCCTGTCCCTGTCACTGCTGGAGAGAGCAAACCGCAAGATGTCCACAATGTCGGCGGCAATGCTTTGGTCACTTTGGCTACTGTTCCTGCTCCTCTATGCACTACTATTGTTACGCAGACACCCAGATTTGTTACTACTAACCTCCTTTCTATAAGCCCATATCGGGATCATGTCTTACAGTAAACAGTAACTTTCTACAAATGACAAATGTCTTTGGAGTGTGAAATGATTATTAAAAAGAAAGCCAATTCCTTTGAATATCTTTAATGCACCAGCACACTGCATTTCCCATGGGCACTGTTGGATTTTCAGCTCTTTTTTTTCCAGGACACTGATTAAATTAAGTCATAATCAGATGATTGAGAGCTGCCATCCTCAATTCTGCAGGGAAATCAGGTTTTATTGAATCGGCGAGTGACTGACTTGCACTCGCACACAAGGGACAAACACATGCACTCCACTTGTTTCTGGATTACACGTTTTATCAAGCGTTATAAAAAAACACAATAAAACTCTACGTTGAGCTTTCATACATTCCACTCATCGGCTTCTCTTGCACATTAGTGATGCTGCTCATACACTTTAGTGGTGTCATTACAGTCCAAATGGAAACATGCAGTCTTTGTTACCCCAGAAATGTGAACTAAAAATGTTCTCCTTGACAGTCCTACAATCTGCTGTCTCCCGTGAAAGCCCCTGAAGACATTTACAGCATTAGAATAAATCTCACCACCATGCTGAGTCCCTGTCTTGCTAAAACGTCAGTCTGGTTTCAATTACTCGTGTATCTGACAATGCAGCCCCCAAATTCTTTGTCATTTCGGCTGTCTCAGTAGAATCTCAGTTCCGATTCTATCTATTTCAATATCAGTGAGTGTTTTGTGGTTTGTTATCCTAGTGTGAGTGCAGCTTGTACTGATAAAGGGGACTTCAGCGGCCACTCTGTGGATAAAGGATGAAGCTGCTAAAAGCTTTCTGCACACACAGTACATCACCCAGACAATGCGAGTCACAGCCTAGCCAAACCTGCTAAAATAGATTAGTTCACCCAGTAAATAGATCCTCTGCGTGCCGACTAAGCTTTGATCAAACTCTATAAATAGCACTGTACACCTGCATTTTATGTGTTTAGTCCAGAGTTTCATACTTTATGTTTAAAAATAGTCGAACACTTTTTTAAAAAATTTCTCTCCCTTACTCTTGTCAGAGAGATCAATCTCTACGTTTCACATCCAGTAGATGACTATTCTGCTGCAGGGTTATTAAAGAAAACTCTGCCTGAAGAAGGAGGGGTCGGACTCTCACACAAAAGCCTGTGAGCATTGTAATACCTGCTGCTGTTGGTGGGAGCTCTCTCCGTATGCTTGGTAGCCGGCGTGTCTGATGACACTTCTTGATGTCCCCCTGTTCTTTCAGGGTTTGAGACTGTCTCTTCATCTCGCTGATCTCCTTCGATGTGGATCAGCGGCACATTTCTGGGGCCCCTTATGCAGGCTGAACCGCTGTCACTTCCCCCGATGCTGCCAGCTTGCTCCTGGCTCGACCTACTTCGGCTACAGCGTAGATGGGATTGCTTGAACCCCCTCCTCCTTTCACCAACAGGCATGTGCGCCTGTGGATGTGACCCAGGTGTGCCCCCACCTACATCTTGCTGTCCCCCCAGCGCAGATTTGCCAATATCCACTATGTCAGCTGCCAGGCGATTGGCAAACTGCTGCACATGGGGCTGCGAGTCTCCTGCAGCTTCCAAATCAATACTGTCTTCAGGATCAGCGATGATCTTGTTCTTTCTCATCAAGGACTCGATAGAGCTTGACCAGGTCTCATGAATTAGCATATCAGTAATCTGGTCAGTCTTACCCCTCTGATAGAGGCATGAGTCTGACTTGCACAGTCCTGTGGCTGACACAGAGTTGGTGGGGAAGATATTTAATGTGTCCCCGTGCACATTCCGCGCAAATCCATCAAAAGAGTTCGCTTTTATGGGCGAGTTGACAGTCAGCCGCGAGTCTGAGGAGCGCCGGTCTGGCACCGAAGACTGACGTATACAGAAGGGTGTTCTTAGAGGAGGTGGGAACAGGCTGTTGCTCCACTCTTTAGTCTTTGCAATGCCATATTCTTTGTTTTCCTTATCCATATCCCGAAGCATAAACCTGTAGAACTCCTCTGTGATGCTCTCTGTGCTCGACTGTTTAGACAGGCACGATGACGCCCTGACATTAAGATGGCCGTTTTTCTTTGATGCAGCCTGCTGTACAGCAGCAGCCAGGATGCTGCTGGCATTCTTCCCTGCATAGTAGTCCAACAGAAGGTCAAAGCCTCTGCCCTCTGTCTCCATCTGGTTAACCATGAACCGAGAGAACTCATCTGTGATGCTCTCGCAGCTGGACTGCTTAGAAATCGAGCTGCCGCGACTCAAGTTCTGACCTAACCGGCTGCCCAGGCCCAGAGTGTTGGGTGTGCCGGATGGGTCCGTGTCTTCTTCTGGAATGCTCTCATAACTGGATGCCTTCCCACGGCTCCACCTCTCACACTGCAGTCTGCTGCGCTGCTGGCCTGTTTTGGAGGTATCCACCACATTGAGTTCAGGGCAGTTCAGGATCCTAGCCGTGACCTCAGAGGCAAAGAGGGCAAATGGGTCCTGCGGTTCGTCAGGGTTTACAGACTCGTCTACCACCCGGTTGACCAGCCGCTCCATTAGCTCTGGCTGCTCCTCAGTTTTCCTTTTAATTTCACTTAGGCGGGGCGCCCGATGTTTTCTGGAAGCTGAATTGCTGTTCTGACCCTCTTTTCTCCTCAGTACTGTGCGGCAAGCAGGGATCAAATAACCCTCGGGGACTTCAGCAGAGGACCCTTTAAGGGCACAGAACCAGGGCTGTTTCCCAGTGGAGTTTTCTAGACAGATTGCTGCAAGTTCTGTGGCCATAGACACCACCGTGGAAGCCAAATCATCAGCATAGCAAGTAATTGGTGTCCTGGACTCTGAGTCTATTCTGAAAGAGTTCAGGGAGGACTGAGGTGTCAGAGAGGCCTGTCTGCTGTCACTGCCTGTCCCCAGTCGTCCTCTCCTCTCTGTGACCTGAACTGGGATTTCACTTAAAGGCTCTCTGATTGCACCACTGCCCTGCTGGCTGTCAGAAAAGTCTTTGGCTGGCAAGGAAGTGGGTTTAGACTGAGTTTGCCTGCACAATGACTGCTGCTGTTGTTCTTTGATGTTTGCTGCCGAGGACGATGCAATGACATCACCTTCCTCAAGCGCATATTTCTCCTTCAGCCCTGCAACTGTGGATAACTTATCTGTGCAGTGCAGCACGCCGCTTAGATTCTCATTATGCCCAAATAAGCACTGTAATTGGCTTAATGGATCCTTGGCATCCTCCTTGATGTTAGCAGGTTCCTTAACACAAGCATCACCCTCTCGTGTGTCGCATGACCCTTGGTCACACGTGGAGATGTGGCTGATCTTTTTCTGTGTCAGGCAGAGAATATCAAACAGCAGATTGTTGACACTGTCTTGCAGAAATACCTGAAAGCTTGGCGCCTCCTTCCCGGTACCCTCCAGTTCCTTTTTCTTTTTTGCCTTCTCTAAAGCGTGCTTGAATAGACTGTCTGCCACTTCATTTATTAATTCATCCACCTCCCTTTCATCTGTGTAGCTTTTTTTGGAAAACGTAATGCCATCTACTATCTTGTTATGCGTGGTTTCCAGCAGATGGGCTACACTCCTGTAGCCTTGTGGCTGAGTCAGCACCTCAGCTGCTTCCCGATGCAGGACTTCAGCAATGTTGGCACGAAATGCTTCAACGCTGGTTCCCTCTGCCACGCTGCAGTGCAGCGTGAAGGCTGCGGAGGCCTCGGCAGCAGACATCAGACCGCGGGACGCCGTGTAAATTTCAGCAGGATCTGTGTCCGAATCGCCGCCGTCTCCGGGCTCCTCCATTAAGTCCACAGCTGCGACAGCGCCGGCTACCTGAGCCATGCCACACATAGCTGAGGAGAAGGAGTACTCTTCTTTATCTTCTGGTTCCTGCAGCTCCTCATCGACGTCCTCTTCCGAAGCAGATTCCATGGCGAGCTGTTCTGTTAGCTGCGGGGTAGTAATAGTGCCAATAACATTGGCAGCACAGGCCAAAGCCACCTCTACATGTTTGGATACGTGTCCGCCATTGTCATGGGGATTGTGAGCCTGCGTCTCATTCTGTTGCTTTTCTCCAGTTTTGGTAGCGTGATCGGGCACGTGAGGCACCTGGTTCTCCGGCCATTCTGCAGCCCCGTCAGAACTGTCTGGGCTCTGAACAATGACAATTTTAGGGAGTTCAAAAGAGCAGGTGCGCTGTTGGGAAGGCTGTTTAGTCTTTGAAGGGCTCTTGAAGTTGGGAGGGCAACTAGAGAGGGACACACTGATGGCTGCCTCTGAGGCAAAGGAGGTTTCATCTTGAGAGAGCCGTATGAAGGCATCCTGCAGTACAGACTCAGCCAGATTGGTGGCGTAGTACCCCGCTGACTCTTTAGTCTGGATGCTTGCTCGCTGATGCCCTTCCTTTTTCACCTCGGCATCCTCCCTTTGCTGATGACGTGCCAGCTGTCCCCGATGACTTGCAAGTCTGACACAGTGTTTCTGTGCAGCTTCTGGCACGCTCTCTCCCAGGTCACCACTCTCTGGCTCTGTGAACAGACAGGGAAAAAATAAAAGCCGTGGAAAGAGAGAATGACAAACGTCCACACTGATTAGGAAGCAGCACCACCGGTTTCCAAAATGTCACATCAACAGTAGAATATTATCCCGATTTGCCCTCCACTGACTCTGTGTCAAATTAAAATTTCCCTTAGAGAAAATACATTTCTGAGTGCAACAACAATAATTATAATCTTTACCCAGCTGAAAACAAACCCTGCTGTACTCACCATTTCTGAAGCCGTCGTCCTCGCTGTCATCTCCCAAGTGTTCTGAGGCCGTCAGGAAGTCTTCCTCTATGGACGAGATAGAGCGATTGGTGTCATCATCGAGGCGCTGTCCAGCCGCTTTGCCCTGCTGACACTGTCGCTCTTTTCCCCACTGCAGGCCGATCAGGAACTTGTTGATCTCAAAGATGATGCTACCAGGCTGTGTGGAGCGTCTCTTTCCTGAACACTGAAGCAGGCACACACCTGTGCATCTCTGCCCACCCTGAACGAAGCACGGACAACTTTCATGTACACTCACACATACTCAATATATAATGTATCCAAAGGTCTTAAAGTATTAAAAAACCCACTACAGACAACACATAGGTAAGCACAGTTAACACATAGTCACAAACTTTACTATAAATCTCTTAAAACATTATACAGCTCTATTGCCTGTTTTTCTTCCTTATATTTGATATACTATTAATTGCTTCGGACCTGCTAATGAAAGTTTAATAGGCTGTGTAGGCTCCTATAGGGCTGTTTATTGATTCTCACAGCAGTTTTAAACATTTATTTATTGGATGAGCTTCAAAAAAGCAACCGCAACAGGGGATTTTTTATTTAATGACAAATACACCAACAGAAAGGCTTATTAGTTAGCTACGTGTCTGTATGTAATTTTTATTGCTGTTTAAAAATTCAGAGTGGAATTAAAAAGCGACTTTTTGCTCGGTACCTGCAGGTGTGTTTTCTTTACACGCACCTGCTGAACAAAGTCATATTTGCGGTAGCGTCTGGATGAATTAAGTGTGAACGCATCCTTTGCATCGAAAAAGTTCAAACCAAATGTCTTTTTATCAGACTTTTTTTATGGAAATGTTTTACTCTTGATGTTTGCTGCTTTGTATTCAGACATACTTTGAATCCAGTTGTCTGTTACCGGCCCAGTTTTCACATGACTATATTTGGAACACACACATCGCTTTTTTGCACAAAAATAAAAGTCAAACCTGAAGTTGGTGTTTGCCAAGATAGCAGTGTGCCTCAAAAGATGAGGACATGCTTTTACTAGACTAAAAATGGAAGAATTGCTCCATAAAACGAATGGACTCCCTCATGTGGGGTCTTTTTCCCAGCACAAAAGGTTCACATCTAATCGCACAGCGCTGCTGTACGAGAACAGCTTGTGCTCTCGGCCAGTCAATCCAAAGGCTGGAAATACTTGTAACGAATAGAAAACCACTACAAACTTACCTGAGCTGAGGGGTGTGGGTGCGCTTGGCAAGCTTCGGTGGCTTCTAATCCACCCAGCAGTAGGATCTCATTTTCTTTCGGCTGGTGGACGGTCAATAACTCAACAAGCTTTGGCAGATCTGGAGACACAGATGCCAATTTCTGCAAGACACAATCCAAGCACAGAGACAATACTAGATGATAACAACAAAGCGTTTAGTCAAGTCACTTCAAAGCTGAACATAATGTGCTCTCTGCGGTTCCAAGTCAGAGACACATAATTATAAAATTCTTCCTGTGAGAGGACTTGAACCATGTGGAATGATCATTGATCGCCCACCACCGCCAGCTGCAAAAGACTGCAAAATCTGCATATTTTCTACACAAATCATCCCTCTAATTCTGGGTAATGATCTTGAATCCATGGCAACTGAGCCAATGTATGTATCGTATGTGAAATACAAGGACCAGAGTTCCTGAGAGATGAAAAGTGGGAAGGAAGGAGGGGGG
>NW_005187586.1:47951-64279 GCF_000239375.1 Pundamilia nyererei
GAAAGGGGTGCAAGGAGAGAACAAATGAGCGTGGAGGAGAAATCTGCTCACCTTGATGCTTTTGTCATCACGACAGTCAGTTTTCTGTGGGTCCAGATTTACAAAACAGACCTGAGAGTGAAGAAAAAGAGGGCGTCAGGATGATGGGATTTTACAGTAATTTTGAAGTTTCTGCACTGCCTGTCCATCAGCTACAGCCGTCTGTTCAGGCCACCACATTGTCATATTGACAGAGGCCTTTCTAAGGAGATGTTCTTGTCTCAGAGGGGCTGGTAGGAGCAGGTGTAAACCAGAAATGATTTTCTTTCCCCATGTCTCCTCTTTTGCTTTTCCTCTTCAGCTGTCTCCACGCTTTCACAGCGTGCCTGTCATAGTCCCCGTCTTTCATTCCCTGCCGGTCTCGCGTTCCCTCGGCTCTGACTGCAGGTTTAATGGTCTGTGATGGAGTTCTCATGTCAGTACTGGGACCTGCTCGCTGCTGTTTGATTCTGCAGCATACAACCTCTGCTCTAAGTTGGCGCAGCCAAGTTTGTCCTGTGTGGCTAAATGAATACAGCTCAGCTGCAACAGCATTGGAAGGGGAGTGCAGTTCACCTTGAGTAATACCCCTACTCAATATGAATGTGCAGGGTGCTTCGAAGTGCCTTGGGCAGAGCGATATGTTTGCAATGCAATCACGATTTCATAATTTAAGAGAAGGAAATTATAGATACTCAGAGTATTACATATCTGTCATTGTTAATGGAAAGTATGAAAACATTCAGGATTCGCAAGGTAAAATTAGAACCAGTAGTTTTCAGTTATTGGCCTGATGTGATTGGCTGTTCCGTTTCTGTTTAACAGATGGGCATATATGAGAGCATTACTGTAATAACTATAATACAAAGGCAATTTCAGAGAAATACAATGAAGGAAATTCAAGAGGAGGGTGACCCCGCGCTTGATCGACAAAAGCCACGAAAAAGGTGTGTAATAGTCTGGGAGGTCACAAAGGAATCCAGGGAAGCAACTCTTGTTGACTCCTGCTCTGCATGTACTCCTTGCAGCCCTGCATGGAGAACATGCTGCTCTCCTGACAGAATCGTCCAGCCTGTCTGCAGTTTGCATTTAAAGGTCATGGTGGCAAGCCAGAGGGTTGTTAAAGAATGTCTTGTGTATGGATGTGACGACACACAAAAAAAAAAAAAAAATCCTCCAAACAGTTTATGTTTGGAGAAGGGGAAACCTGGTTATGTCCGTGCCATGCGTTAGGCTGACTGAGCTACATCTCGGTCAGGGCTGCTCGCCACGATTGATGGAACAATGAATTCTGAATCGTAGCAGCAAACTCCAAATGAAAATGTCAGGATATGAATTGAAGCAATAGAGAGAGTGGGTCATGCGGCAAACAGCCACCCTGAGGATGCGAGTGGTTTTATAGAAGATAGATAAGGGGCATAAAGTTAACGTTTTGTAACGTGACCGTAATCAAACAGAAATTACATAAAAGGACCTGAGGGAAGCAGTTCGAGTGAGGAAATCTACCAACATCCTAGAGCTGAAGCTGTACAGTGAGCTGTTTTATACAGAGAACAAGCCAAAAACTCCAACAAAGGACTGATCCACAGTTACTGGACATATTCAGTTGCACCTATTATTGGATTAGGTGGAACCAAATACTGAACATAAGGTTTGCATATTTTGTGTCCTCACAAATCCCTGTGGGATTGTAGATAACAGAAAAACGAATAACCAAATCTAGTTTGTTTTCATTAAAAAAATAAAAATTGGCTCTTGTTGATTTTTTTAGGATCATGAAAGGTCACAGTGTCTAACATCTAACCATCTGTTGGTTGCTCATTAATTTAGTCATTCTTAGTTACTGTGGTATCTTCTCTTCTCTCAGTGAACTTGGGGGTGGGGGGGAGAGAATACCACTAGCTCTCCCTTTCACTGCCGCAAACCTCCACGTCTGCTCTACCTGCTGATATCTAACCCCATTCTTTCCTCTACAGACCTGCAAAAACAATATAGATTCAAATAACCACATTTTGACGCCCATCACAGTTTGAAATAATTTCCCCTGAACCTCCTGAGGTGTGCCTGGCGTTTGCTGCTAGGCTTTTAAACAGCAGTTGTGAGACGGCACACATACCTCACGACTTTCATCTTTTCCTCATTTATCTGTGTTTGCTTAAAGAAGATCTAGTCCCAGAAAGCCGTGTCAAAGTATAGAAGCCACAACAGATCCACATGTATTTTTTTGGGTAATTTTGGGGGGAAATAATGTCACATTTTCTAGCTGCAGATGTTAAAGTGAAGCAACAACTGCTGCGATAAATAGGCCAATGTACTCATGAGTTTATATTCCAACATGAGGATTTGCTTCTGCTGTTTTTGCCATCTTTAAAACACAGTCAGGGCTTCTTCATCAAAAAAAATGGTAGAGTTAAAAGAAACAAAAGACTGATAACTTTCAAAGAAAGGGCAGCGACAAAAAACAAAAAAACAAAAAACAAAAAAACCTGTCTGCAAAGTCAGATGGAAGCAGTCAAAATATCCTTCAGCCAAAAGCACAATGTGACACATTCAGAAAGGCCAATTTCCCCCTCACCTTCAATCTGCTATCTTCCAGTCAAACAATGATTTCTAAACTATGAAGGCTAATAGGATGAAAAATGCTGCTCGAAAACAGATTCAGCCAAACAGAAAAGATGTGAAGTTAATGGCAGCTGACAATGACAGAATCTATGAAAAGTCTCTCCAGTCGCACCCTGATGAAGATGGTGGATTTTTATTTAACTATGGATGGATGGATATTTAGTCATTCATTTATGTTTGTCTGGTGCCCTTCACGGGCCGCATGTGTCACCTATAACATTCTCCTTTGCTGACTCGCTATCAAAATAATCAGAGCAATCTACTCAGCGAGGAGTGAAAGCAGTTTGCCGTTTCGCTCGTCTTTTCAGATCAGTTTACAGAGCGTGATGACGACCTTTTCTGTTGTCACAATTGCCGTTAAATGCCAGTGAGATGCACATCAGGCATTAGATTACACACCAGTATAAAAATATTTCCACATGCTGAACCTAATCTGATCCAAAGAGGCTGATAATTGATTTTTTAACTTCTTTCACTGTGTTTGGTTTTGTGTCTGCAGTTTTTCACTTCCTGTCCACTTGCTCATCACGGGATGAACAGCCGGTTCCGTTCCCTAGCTTATGAATGTCTCAGCAGTATTCGCTTGTGCTGATTATTTGGAAATGTTCCCAGAGAAAGCCACCACGACATCTCCCACCCGTCTACCAACACGTCGCCTGCGCACAACCCACAGGCAGAACAAATCGAGCGATCCAGACCCGTGACCTTGAGAGGGGACTGAAGCAATTTAACACTATCAGACGGCGAGAGTCGAGAGGAGGTTGTTCTACATTTGGGAAAGGAGAGGACCATTCAGCCGTCTCATGGTGACGCAAGCGCAGGGACATGCTCTGATTCTATCAGACATAGTGGACAACACGCAGGTGCATCAGCCCGTCTCTGAAGGACTGACCAGGTGGGTGAGATAAAGAGGACAAAGAAATGGTTTGATGTTAGAACGTGATGAAGAATAATGGGCTCCAGTTTTGAGCAACAGCCAGTAGTAAGAGGTTATTAGCTTTGACTTATATTTTATATCAGTAGTTACATTATGGCTTCATAGTGTAGTGGTTTACACGGTCCCCAGTTTGAACCTGGGAGGAGATACAAACCTATTTGGGGTTGCATCAGGAACGACATGTGTACAAATCTCTTGACTCAAATATGCAGTGAAGCTGATTAACGGATAAAGGTAGCTTATCACTAATTATATTCATTTTCTAAGTGAAGTTCATGGTTAAAGTTCCACTAACTGATGGAGTAACAAACCTTGGACATGCTGACATTTACAATAATCACCTTCGAGGTGGTTTATTGAGCCCGCCGAGCAGCCGCAGAGCATACTAACACTCATTTGGAGTGTCTGACCACCTCATGAGTCTTAGATCAATACTCCCTCTCCGTCTGAGATTTGACTGCTGCTTTCACCAGCTGATTGCTACCTACCAAACTGAACCAGGAGCAACAGTGAAAGCAACGAGAGCGTTCAGAAAAGAAAAAGCCAAAAGGGTTCATTTCTATCAAACAGCTGTTTCACAGAAAGTAACGGTGTGATTTAAGAGTATTATGAAAATAAATTGTAAATTTTTTTCAAGGGTGTGCACGTCTACACGCAGGCTCGTGTTCGTGTCAGAACTCTGGCTAAGACCTGCTGTTGAGCGTCTCCCCACGCTTTCGTGCTTCACTAGGTGCTCAACCCGTGAAAATTTACAGCTGTGCTCGGCTTCAGCCCAGGCGGTCAGTGTGGGAACTCTGGGTGACTCTGACCACCTGTGCTGACAGACCACCAAAACCAAAACGGTCAGAGATGACCTTTACTAGAGAAGGAAAACAAATTTCAGTTTTACCAGCGAGCTTGGGTGCTAGATGTCCTCGCCATTGTTTTAACAGACTTTAAGGAAAAACAAGTCACATACTGAACTTTGAAGCCAAACATGAGTTAAATTGCACATTTATTTTTGGAATTAACCTTGTGAAATGTTTGATACTGCTTAACAAACAAGCGGACCATTGGCTATTTTTGGGGGCTCTTTCATGATGTAGCTGATCAGAGATTACATTTTTCTTTGATTTAACCTTCATACATGATCACTAGCATAACATATTACCCCTCCATTTTGAGCCTATAGGAATGTAGTGTGTGAATGTGCGGAGGATTGCCTGATACAGACAAAATAAATGTTAAACACAGAATACTTGTCAACATGCTGAAATTGTCCACAGGGCAGTTGTACAGTTTTAGCTTCAGTATGATACAGTTAGATTTATAGTGAGTGTCCATCTATGACCCCAACTCTGCAGGCATGCACACATCCTGCACAGGGGTACAATTGTCCTGACTTATTTATGCATAAAATCCTATTTAGCCAAACTGTCAAGCAAGCACATTTCTTTCTTTGTACTAGTGTACACACACACACACACACACACACACACTTTACAGATAGAGTTTCAATACAACATTATGTGCACAGACATGGTCAATATAAGAAATCATTACAAACATTCTGCGTCCTTTGTCCATCAAAGCCTCGTTCCTCCAAAGCAGCCCCCCTCTCTACTCCCTACTCTGATCCTCCTACACACAGCTGCTGCTCTTGGTTCTGCTGTCTCCTCTTTCTCTTTTAAGAGTGGCTCTTTTTTTTCCTCGTGCCTTAAAATACATATATCCTGAACAACCCTATTTACGCTTTCTCCTCATCTTTCCCCCCCAAAAACTAACAATAAATTCCACAAACGTGAACTAATTACTGAAATAATACTACATAAATAGTAGTACTTGTCAGACATTTACTTTGGTCTTTTTATGCAGTTGTCCTGCAGGTATATTTTGCATGTCCTTTGTTTCCACTAGTGGTGTAATTTAAAAAAAAAAAAGAAAAAAAGAAAAGAAAGGGAAACACATGGACATGGTCCCAAGCTTCCTTTATTTCTTTCTTGTAATGCGTTTTGACTTATCTCGGTAGCTGGCAACTTGAATTATAATCCATTTTAAGTGTAGGTGAATGCAAACTATGTTTTTGAGGGGGGGGGAACATCAAGGCTCAGTGGCTCTGCCATATTACTTTTGCAAGCTACACTGTGCTGGTGTTGAGACCAGACAGGCATGCTGTTCACACATACTGATGATTATAAACAGCCTGAAATTGTGGTCGTACATTTAAGTACCTGCCTATAAAATGCATAACATCAGCTGTCCACGAGGCCATAAAGGAAAAGAACACATGCTGCACACCGAGACTGGCCAGGCTTAGTCGCTTCCTATTTGATATGCGTGATCAGATATAGCTTTAAAATAAAAAAACAAACAACAAAGCAACAACATGTACTATTCTCAAATCCAGACGTGAAAAAGAGGTTAATTTTAAACAGCTGTGCCTTTCTATTGCTGAATCACGCAGTGTTATACGATCACTGCTTGGCAGTGAGCTGCTGAATTTAGCGCCACAGGCTAAAAGAATGCTACATACAATGTTGTGAAAAAGTATTTGTTCGCTTGCCACTTACATGTTTCAGCACAAACAAGTTTACTTGAGTAATAACTTGAGTAAATATAAAATTCAGTTTTTAAATTATGATTTCATTTATTGAGAGGAAAAAACAAAAACAAACACTGTATGAAAAGGTAGCTGCTAGCTTTCCACACCCAGGCCTGATTACTGCCAGACCTGTTGAATCATGAAATTCTTTAAATAGAACCTGACAAAGTGAATAGACTCAAAAATCTCAAAAGGCATGATCTAAAGAAACAGATGGAAAAACAAAGCTGACATCGATCAGTCTGGAAAAGGTTATCTGGAGGCTTTGGGACTCCACTGAACTACAGTGAGAGCCATTATCCTTAAATGAAGAAAACTTGGAAAGGTGGTGAACTTTCCCAGGAGTGGGCGGTCCACCAAAGTTACTCCAGGAGTGCATTGATAATTCATCCAGGAGGTCACAAAAGAAGCCAGAACAACATTACAGAACTGCAGGACTCACGTGTCACAGTTAAGGTCAAAGTCTGTGTTTCAACAATAAAAAAAAAGGACACTGAGCAAAAATGGCTTCCAACGGAGAGTCCCAATGAGAAAAACAAAGACCCGTCAATGATGATCCTAAGACTGACAATTTGGAACGCCTGAGTCCTGTTACATCTGCTGTAAAACTAACACGGCATTTCATAAACAGATCATCATACCAACAGGCAAACATGGTTCTGGGGTTGCTTTGCTGCTTTAAGACCTGGGCTGTAATTCATGGAACCATGAATTCTGCTCGCTACCAGAAAATGGGGAAACCCTCCAATGTGACTGAATTAAAACCATTGCCAGTTAACACAAAATGTCTTGACTGCAGTTCTTGCTGCCAAGATTGGCAGAACCAGTCATTAGGTTTAGAGGACAAGGGCAGGACAATGTTCTTTCACACAGGGCAGGTAGGTTTGAGTAGCTTTGTCAAAATCTGTTTGATGATCTGAAACATTTAAGTGTGACGCAAAAAAACTAAGAAATCAGAAAGGCGACAAATACAGCTGTCGTCTTCTGATTCTTCTTACTATATACGTCAGTTGGGTTGACAGATGTATACATTCACCAAAGGGTCATATTTTTCAGTAAATACAGGTGGAAACATGTCAGTAGGATCTTTTAAGTGATCTCAAACCTTAAAGGACTGAGGTGAAAATGACTAAGAGTAGGTTACAGGTCTCTGAAGGCCCCGGGTAGGTGATGCTTCAGTTTTTGAAACGCATACATTCAATTGTGTCTACACATTTGGAGAAGTGCTGAGATGAGCTAACAATACAGTTTATCACAAAGTTTGCAATGCAAAGAATGATTTGGCTTTATCACTGGATGAGAGTGCGTAGGAAGTTAATCAATGCTATTTCTATTTACATCTGTTGTACAGTTACACTCCCATTTCCTCTCTCCAGAAATGTAATCCTATTATCACCAACCCCAAATCCCTTCTGGTACGCAGCCACAGAAACACAGTAGTCATACTAATATTAAATCTGTTAAATAAGACATTACAGTAAATGTAAGTGCTTTGAAGCAATTTCATTATTAGCCATCATTTTCATTTTTTTTTCCCTCCTCCACTGCTTTTACTATCTCTATTGTCACCTTGCTAGGCTAAGAGAAACGCGTGCGTCCACGTTCAAAATGCATTGTTTTAAATTTGCGAAGTCAGTGTGCTAAAGCCAACGCACGATATTAAGCCAGTGCATAAAATTACACACCTCCCAAATGTGTTACTGCACATTAGGCTGGCTTCCAGCTCCAGAGACAGCTACACATCACCTAAACAAGACCCCGTCCAAGCTACACGTTGAACTAAGACTATACGATCAATATTAAATAAACATGCACTAAAAACTAGATTTCCAACACACTATGGATTAAGAATGGCACGTTGCTCTAGTTTATGTGCGTTTGAAGGCAGGTGAGCAGATACTTTTGGAAATACAGTGTCTCTCAAAACAATTTGGGAAGAGGGAGGGAAATAAATCTTGGATGCCTCTGCACTGTTGCCCCTGAGCAGACAAATTCATCTTCGCCTCAACTATAAATATTCAGACTTAGTGACACACAATCTAATATAAAGACAAAAAAAATAGGAGGACTTTAGACCACAGCTTTGCACCATAAGCAAAAATCTGTAAAAAAAAGACAGACAGTCTAAAGAAGAAACTGCGAGAAGAGGTTTAAGTCTTGGATGAAGGAGGTTTTGTTTCCTGCTCCGATCCTGCTCTAAGTCAGCGCTGCTGCCGTGGCCGATGGCATATTTATTCTGTCCCCCCCCCCCTTCTCTCTCTGTCAGGAAGGGAAAGGTCAGGACACGACACACTACCCAAGTGAGAAGTGTTTGAGTCTCGTGATGAATAGGTCATTTTCCTACATGGACTACAGTTCAAAGGGGAAGATGGATGGAGAGAGGAATGGAAAGTGTTCGGCAGAGGCTCTGAAGGCTAACCTAAACTTCTCGTGTCGGTTTGGGAAACATTTCCTGCATGTGAAAAGTGCCGACAATAGTTTAAATATATGGACTTCTGCTCTCTCTAATTCTTCTTTTATTGCTGGAGTTTTATGAACAGCTTAGTTTTAAATCATGTTGGTAAATAAATGCACGTAGCAGATAGAACAATAGAAATTCGCAGAGGTTAAGCAACAATTTGCCTCGCAAATGAGAAAAAAAATTAGGTGCTGCATTTCTCTTCAAAACGCTCATCTTGTCAGAGCACTCAGGGGTGTGATGAAATTCAGTGTGACTATCGCAGCAACATGACACTTCTCTGTGACTTCATGCATTAAAACATGAGTGAATGATCAAAGGTGACAACGCGATGCAGCCAGAGGTGGATTATGGAGCGAAACACAGAAAATCCAGAGCTTTTATCTTTTATTTAGCTCACAGTTTTTGGCCTTCCACACTCATTATTTTAGATTACTCCTGTTCCTAAACACACAAACACTGATGCTTTTCCCCCTTTCCCTCACTCAAGCGATCATTCCTTAGAAAACTTAACCTCAGACTTGTTGGCCTTTGGATATCAAGGTTTAAACTGTACATATTTGTATATAAAAGTACATTTTCATCCCTGTGCTTCTTTTATGATGGCATTAACTGTAAATTCCAGTTTGACTGATTCTCTGTGCAAGCTGCAGAAAAGCTGAACGGTGAATTGAGAGTCACGAGAGCGATTTGTCATGTTGCAGTCCGAGAGCGTTGCTCCAAGGGGACGGGTCTCATCTGTTTGCAGTCGTATTAACGTTTTCCTCTGATTCATAGAAAACAGTAGAGTAAAGAAAACAAATGGCCATTGTATTATTTATACAAAACCTGAAGATTAAGATGCTAGGGCTTACGTTATATGGAAGAAAAATTAACACTGTCTGCATAACCTCAGGTAGGAGCTTGAGAATAGTCTTCTGCAGAGTCGTCTTTATTTTCATGTTGGCACTGGTCACACACAGCTTTTCATGGAAAGCAAAAAAAGTCCCTCTGTCCCTCACATCATTTACAGGCATTTATGCATGTATGAGCTTTCTTCACATTTCAATCAGGTTGAGGTTTGGACTTTGACTGGGCCACTGCAGCAACTTGATTCTTGTTTTTCTCCATTTGCTGGTGTTCTTGGATTCATTGGCCTGCATTTGTTTAGCGCTTTTCTAGTCCCTAAGGACCCCAAAGCGCTTCACACTACATTCAGTCATTCACCCATTCACACACACACACACACATTCACACACGGGTGATGGCAAGCTACATTGTAGCCACAGCTGCCCTGGGGCGCACTGACAGAGGCGAGGCTGCCGGACACTGGCGCCACCAGGCCCTCTGACCACCACCAGTCATTGTCCTGTTGCACGATCCAGTTATGGCCAGGTTTTAGCTGTCAGAAAGACAGCCTCGCATTTGAATACTTTGCTCTGCCAAGTCTAAGGAGCTTTGAAAGAAATGCATCTGGACCTCCCAGATGCTCCCAGACTCCTCTTTCAAATCATCTGAGGAGAGTGAAAGAAGCCATCTATGTCCACTGCGAATGACCATCTTTGAACAGAGGCCTGTGTCTTATGACACCAACTGTCTGCCATCTATAATCCAGTTTTGAGATCCCTTCCCAGAAGCCTTAGCACCCACTCACAACCTGGGCCATTTGACCTCAGAAAATCACATGATAGGGTGGGGCTAGGTTTCACCTGAAACCTTGGCTGATTGTGACCCACGCCCGTTTTCACACCTTGGCTCGTGTGACTAGGTAGAGGATCATTAGGGGGTCCTCCTGGGACCCACTTGGGTACACTCCCATAGGGCTTAAAATCTGGGACTCTCCACCAATCGCTCTTAGAACTGAAGAAGCTTCTTGGATAAGTTTCCTTGAAGACCTTTCAGCTCTTAAGTCCAGATGCTTTTCTTTCCAACCTCCTTAGACTAAAATGACCTGGATGACTCAGAACCTTAGCAGAGACATATCTGCTGTACAAAGTTCATGGTTGGGTCAGTAATTTTGCGGTATCCAGATCCTTTGGCAGCAAAATATAATCAGCCCTCCACCTTAACAGCTGGTATGAGATGTTTGTGATGATATGCTGTGGTTTGTTTTTGCCAAGCATGGCGCTCTGCATTATGGTCAAACATTTCCACTTTGATCTTGTTTGTCCAATAGACACTGTTCCGGAGGTCTTTAGTTTACATGTGACTTTGCAAACCTAAGCTGTGCTGCCATCTTCTTTTAGGAGAGGAAGAGACTTTCTCCTGGCAACCCTCCCGCACAAGCCGTTCTTGTTCAGTCTTTTTCTAATTGTACTGTCTTGAACTTTAATATTTAACACATTTGGGGTTTTTTACGCTTGCTCTGAGCATTACACCGTCTGACCTTAAGGTGAATTTGCTGCGACATCCACCCCTGGATTGTCTTGTGTTGCAGTTTGTGTCTGGATTGATGCTACAGACCAAGAAACTGCCAATCTTTCTGATTTGATAGAGGTGCGCACACTTGCTGATGATTCAAGTGCATCTGATTAGCAGAAAGTGGCTGCCACTTGTCCTTTTAACTCCTATGAAAGCTGTATGCATGTACTTATTTTTTCATGGTTGCGCAACCAGTGGATAACAGGTGCATTTTGAGCGATGTACAGATCATCAGCCCTCTATAAATCTATTAAACTTAAAGTAGACATGTTTTCATCTCGTCCTTTTTTTTTTCCTATGTAATCTTGCAACTCTGTTACTTTGGATTATTTTTATTATTAAACATGCTCAAAGATAATAATAATTAAAAAAAAAAAGGGTCAGTGTATGTCTAAGTAATTCCTATAAGGCAAAAGCTCAAAAACCCCAGTAGATAATAGGATCATCTCAGACACACAGCTCTGAAACCCTAACCAACTGCTGTTCAAATGTTTTGTTTGTGAAAGACAACCAAACTGAAGCAAGTTGGCTTAAATTGATGGCGACCTTAAACAGCTTTTTGATGAAAAATGCAGGATCAGTATGTGAAACAGGAATGTTGGGATCTCGGTGAAATAGAAAACTGACAAAACACAGTTGTTCGAAGCTTGTGCACATCATCTACAAGAATGCAGCTCATGTCGGGTGGTTGCAGGAACATTCAATTCAGCATGCAGCTGCTCACACTTACGAAGTGTGACATGAGTGTGAGAACGGTGCTCTTTGCTAAATTACTGCTATTCCTGTTACCTTGGTAATGATTACCAAGCACTCGAGGCATCTTTTATGGATGGGGGAAAACAATGTGCAAGCACTTTATTGCTTATTAAGTGGTGTATTACTGCCACTTACATTAGCTACATAAAACTGACCATCTTAGCCTGTGACAGATAATTATAGAAATTAAAAGTAACTCTTGCTCGTGTATTGATTCAGTAGCGAGGATAAACTGCAGTAAGTTCAATGGCACTGGTTAGCTAAGGCATGAAAACCCTGTTACTGTTTGTTGTGTTTCACTGCAGACACACCTGTCAAATCCCACTTTAACCCCCAACGCTAACCTCAAAAATGTGCTGTGAACTGAGAGCAACAGAAGTAACAATAAAACAATAAAAATCCACAGCAGGTCTGTGACACTGCAGTTTAGCATGGCGATAACAAAATAATAATAATAATTATCAGTGATTCTAACATGCTGATGTAGTGCTTATCATGTTAACCATTAAGAACATTTACACCTACAATCTGGATGATTTGGGGAGAATCAGTTTGGGATATTTTCTACGACTGCCCTTCCTCACATCAGAAAATGCACATCAGGAAATTAAATTCCACTTCAGAAACTACTGGAAATATTCAGTGGACAGAGCATGTTGGACAGTCAATCCCGTAAATATTGGCTTTCTTATTCACAAATCTGTGCAATCCAACATCAACTTTGCACAAGGGAACTGTCTGTTTATGTGATTGTGGGATGCAGTACCATTCAGACGGAAAATGACATTGAATGTGTACATCATGTATAAAAACGTAATGACAACTCGCTGCAGATGACCTGCGTGCTATAAACTGACAGAATCATTAGAACTTGTAGACGTGGAAACAAAGCAGCTTTTGGTCCATACAGCTGGTCCTGCAGTCAATGAGATGAGGCTGCAAGATGTGACCGGTGATTTAGAAGTGTTGCTTGGATTCTCCTGGTAAATATGTGTAGATTACATATAAATGGGATTTTTTTTTTTTTTTAAAGAAAAAGTCAAGAAGCAGGGAGTCAAAAGATAATCTGCAGCTGAAGGTAAGAAATTTAATTTTATCCCGGAGGGGCTTGAATGTAGACTTATTATTAGGCTGTGACAGCGTGAAAGAATATGCCATTCTTATTGAGAAACAGCTGGTGTTATTAGAGAGAACAGATTGTGTACTTCAGCTACTTTCCTTAATGAGTCCCACCTACATTAAAGATTGTGAGACTCCGGGGTAAAGCATTTTATTAAGAGCGTTGATCTAGTTTATGTCACATTTCAACGATGGTGTAAAATTGAACTGATATGCTTGAAGGATCAAACACCGGCCATTCCCGAACAAGAACCAAGTGCCTTTTAGCCCCTGACAGATGCAAATCCTGAATGTAATTCATACTGAATTTACAATTCATAAGACAGAGTGATGCTAAGGAAAATAAAAGGCTTCCACTCAGTGTTTTCACTCTGTTAATTTACAATTTCACAAAGTGAACAAAACAGCAAATTGAAATGACGTGCGAAAAGTGTTCACGCGACAGACGTAACGTCACTGAAAGTGATAAATGATTATCAAAGACCCTGCTCGTTAAAGTGAGCTTTCAAAAGCAGAAAGCAGAATAGAGCTGCAGTTTGTATCTACTCAAAGTTTCTGAGTAGATGAGCAAAACCTTTCAGTTAAATAGCAACAAGAAGCTACCACGAGCAGCTACCACGAGCCTGCTGTAAAATATCTGTTTTTAAAGACACGCTCAGTGGAAGCAGACTGAAGATGGGCCTTCACATCATTCCTGCCTTAAATTTCAAACTGTTTCCTTTCCATCGCTGAACATAAAGACTGAACACTTGAGCCGATGTGGTCAGACTTTGTTGCCAACACGTATGCTACTCACCATGGTGCAGCCGCCCTCCATGTCGTCATCCAGCAGGCCCAGTCTGCACAGAGCCTTTTCATTCCTCAGCCAGTACTCCGATGAGTCCAGCACACTGTTACTGCACAGAACCTGAAGCACACAGATGAACTCTACTCAGATGCACCAACGCACACAGCGAATGACACCCACCCCCCCACCACCACACACACACTTTCTGAGTCACCCATCCACTTTCATCTGCCACTCTGCTTTCCCTTCAGGAGGATGGGATCAATTGACCTTTCTCTAGGACATTTATTTCAGTTTAAGTGTCCGCAGCTAGGCATCAGAAATCTGTCAACTAAGCAGTCACAGATAGTGTCCTCCCTTAGGTGATATTTTCATGAAACCCTAGGATGAAACGTAAAATCACGCAGCTGGTTATTTATAATGTTCTTCTCCGTAATAATCTAGTGTGTTGTAACTGCTGGCCAAGCTCAGTGATCCTCTTATCACAATAATTGGTATTGACCTCATTAAATGCATCTGTG
This sequence comes from Pundamilia nyererei, assembly GCF_000239375.1. Classification (NCBI taxonomy): domain Eukaryota; kingdom Metazoa; phylum Chordata; class Actinopteri; order Cichliformes; family Cichlidae; genus Pundamilia; species Pundamilia nyererei. The sequence continues at coordinate 62,151 of NW_005187586.1, forward strand.
ATCTTTTATTTGTAAAAGAAGATTGTTTTGTACTACTCAAGTGCAGCAGATAAAAGGTTAAAATCACATTTTATCCATTAATAGCATTCTTGTGCAATTATTGTGACACGTGACTGAGTTGTTCATTCTCACTATGTATTTTTAGTGACAAACCATGTCCCCCCATGCTTGCACCCTCTGGAACAGGCCATCTGTGCAGGCCTTCAGCCAGGTAAAAGTGACGCAGGGTCAACTGATCTCACCGAGAGCGATAATATCAAAGGCTGCTGCCACAGGTCAGCGGAGCCAGAGGCCCAATTATAAGATAGATATCACCTTCTGTCTGTACAGGACACTTTGGTGGAAGTCAGTTAAGAACATGAGCAGTAGGCTAATTAGACTCCACCAGCACACATACATAATGTACAGTCAGGCACACACCCAAAAGATCTACGGTACACACACTTTGAAAGGAAATTCAATCTAAGCCACCACCTCAGCCCACTGATCTGTATTATTTCTCGTCCTGTCTCTGTGGCACTGGGATGTGATAAATCAACTGGGCTGACCCGGGGGGCCTGACTGTTCCTCTTATTACACAACCCCTGAGCGTCACTGGCACCCAGGAGGAGGAAATGAAAATTTCTGGCACTGCTAGAAACATATAGACTGATGGAAAGGCAAATATGACAGACAGGTGCACAGAAACATGAGCTGAGAAACAAGCAACCCCCCCCCCCATCCTGTTATATCCAAGATGCTATGACCAAGACAGGTTTTGAACACCCAGTCTTACCTTCTTACAGGCGCTGATGGACGATGGCACTGCGCTCTCTGTGCTGCCTCCCTCCACCTCGATAGACTCTGAGCCTTCAAACATGGCAGACGACTGGAAGTTACTGCAAGGAAAAAGGGCACAGAGTTGACTTTGTCAGAGCGAGTTCTCGTCAAAGACTTCCCTTTTTAAAAAAAAATCTGGAATCGGTAAAGAGCGGTTATCTGGGCTTACTGGAGCGGCCCATTGACTGTCACATTTGCTCAAACTGTAAAGCTGGGACACTCATCTGTTGAATTAAGCAAACAGTTATTGTCAGACGGGAGATGCATTTCAATATTCTGCACCGAATACTTCATTCACTTCAGCTCGACCCTTCATAACCCAACGAGACAGGATCAAAGCCATTACCCATACCTGAGCCCTGATCCTACAGTCAAGAAAATGTAACAGTTTATATCCAACCAAAGTGACATTTCTCATGAATAACTGAAGTTGATTTATTATTTATTTATTGTCTGTGGATGTCAAGACCCTTTTATCGCATCATTTGTTAAGTAAAAAAAAAAAAAAGTGGTCTTCTGCCCCAGAATGAGATATACAAATACATTCTGCATAAATGTAAAGCCAAACCTTTGTTGCTTTTAGCAGGAGGCTTTCATGGTATTCACAAGACTCTAAAGTGGTTTCCATTATCTGAAATAAACCAATATCAAACAAGCATGGAGCAATGGCAGTGCACCGTCCAAACATCAGAGCTTCTGTGCCAGATCCAAAAATTTGACTTGGAAAGCAGCAGCAGGAAAGGATCACAACACGTGACCTTTATTTGGAGCGCAGGACAAAATTATTGGACAAACTGTAGTGACGGGCGTACCTGTCAGAGTGCACAACGAGACGAAACACCGCAAACTCCAAAATCTCAGAAAGGCGTCATTATCCTCTATGCATGCTTTCACTGAGATGAGCCAAATCGAAGCTTATCCGGAATGGCATTTATGAGGATCAATTTGGAAAATGAAGAGGCTGGGGGTGCATATTTAAATAGGAACAGCTGTTTTTTTCAATAATCCACATATTTCAAAGCAAATTAAAAGCATTCTGTTTCCAAAGCCCCCCCCCCTCTTCCCGGGGGAATCACACAACTGTATCCGTTTGCAGTTAATGAACATGTCTGATGTAAATAAACTGTCACCAGAAAAATGAGTTTGCTGTGAATGTCCTGAACCACTAGGAAAAAAATAAAATAAGATAAAGATAATGTACTGGAGATAAGTGGATATGACGTGCTTTAAATAGGCTGCTGTGTCTGCAAGGCGCACATCAAAACACCCATTACACACACACACACACACACACACACACACACACACAC
>NW_005187586.1:64358-83798 GCF_000239375.1 Pundamilia nyererei
AAAATGGACGCGGGAAAACGCTTTTAAAGGGAAAGAAACGAAAATGGAAAAACGCCATAAAGCGGTTTGTTGGTGGTTTTCATGCACACGATGAGCGTTTGTCACAGAAAACTGAAGACGAGGGGAAATGATTTGTCACGCGCGACCTGCTTTCTAATCTTTGCACCTAACGACCTCTCCATCACGACACGGTGATGACTGACAGTTTGGTGCGCTCAAGTGCTCCCGGGCCCGAGGTAACCAACAGGCATCAGCCTGAAGTGAGGACACAATTAACCCCCTGCAATGTCTGGTTTTTAGACACGTCACCCTCCCCGGGTCTGCTGCTGTAATTCACTATGAAAGCTTGTACGATTGAGGATTTCATGCTCAGGGATGAGCGGGCCAGTTTACTGGTCCACAAGCTGGTAACTTTTGACGTTATCTTTGAGATTCCACAACTAAAAATAACCAGCGTGGCAAATTAAGATCTATAGACTGCACGAGCCTTCAATTTCACCTTCGACTACATGAAGCAGAAGACTAAAACTTCCCAAGAAGGGGCAAAAAAATAAATAAATTTGGAAACGTGACTGCTGCCACTGTCAGACATTTCTATCAAGCCAGGCTGGGTAAAACACCTTATTAACGGCAGAGCACTGCCAATAGCCAATAGCCTTCTCTGAAAGCAGCTCTGGTGTCACACTGCATGGATTTAGTGCGTTTTTTCCCCTCACAGTAAACAAGCACTCTGCACAGCACTGAAATCCCCACGTTGTACACCTGGAGCCTATACAACAAATTACACGCCGCACTGGCACATGTTGTAGGTAGACTTAAACTACCTAAAACACCATATCCGAAAATATCACATTAAAATTCTGTGCGAAGCCCCCCTAAAAAACATTAAAGTTCCACTCGAGTGAAAGAAAAACACCACAAAGTCTGAACAACATGCTCTCAAATCAGTTGCAGCACAGACAGATTTCGTTTTGGAATATGTGGTCGTCAATGTGTTATTTTTCTTTAAAGCTACTATAATTAAGGCGACTTACCTCGGCGTCTTCAGAAGGCACTTTGCGCCTGCCATTGTATTAAAAAAAAAAAAAGAAAAGAAAGAAAACAGCCAAACTGTCCTCAGCCGACGTGTTTATTTCCTCTACGGGGGCAGGACGACAAGAAGAGGTACAGTGGAGCGCTTTGACGCGTAATTGTCCCCTGGACACTCTCCGGTCCAGATGCGTATCCCCGATCGAGGAGTGAAGGAATCCCACACCGTTTCAGCGTGACTGGATGGGGACTGTGACGAGCCGAGTCCCCCCTCCCCCCGTGGAATCAGGAGCAGAATGAACAGCAGCAGCGCTTGCCTGTCCGCTCTGCGCGTCTGTGCCGTGTGGAAGCGCAGTAGCCCCGCGTGGATCAAACGTAACGAGCTGCACGACGCAGGCAAGGGCATTTGACACGGATAGAGCGCGCGCGCGTCCATGCACGAGCACATCGAGCTTGTTAAACTTAAAGCGTGTAATTGTTTTGTCTGCTTTTGATTACTGGCGGTAATTATTTTTGACACTTGCGAGCATCCCAGCCAACAGCAGGCACAATTTTTGACTTATTATCCCGAAATGTCAAAATGGCGAGCCAGGCGCCCAGACAGTTTACACATTCAGCAGGCAAGGGGCAACAAGCATTCCCCTGGGAGCTCTGGTTCATGTTAAATGAAAAATTCAGCACTTTTAGCTTTATCTCAATTAACCCCAGAGAGAAGCGGTCTCCTTTTAACCGCATGCTTCACTTTGTGGCTGTTTGTTACTGTGCAGGTAGTGTGTCATTTGACAGAGCTTGTTTGTTGGAAGACAGCTGCCAGTGCATCTGGGAATTATGCTGATGAGCACCAGGAGAGTGAACCAAAATAGTAGCCTAAAGCTGCTGGCAGCAAATCCAAAACAGTGGAAAATGTTAAATGAATCTGCAGAGCCGGAAGAAACTGCAGAGCTGGCTATAATTCTTAGTGGGCTTGTCATTAGGAGCACTTTAAACAGGCGTTTGATCCTTTACACATTTCAAAAAGGTTGTAGCTTTAAGCCTGTTATGACACACGGGGCAGAATCTATACCACAAACACACACATCACATGGTAGTTGCCAACTGAGAGAACTATTGAATACATATATATCTGTATCTGACATCAACTAATGTTCCACCCTTTGATCCAAGGAGGTCACCAAAAGCCAGACTAGGGAGTGAAAGAACCATGACCTTCAGTTCTGTTATTGCAGTGAGAATAATGTTGCTGGAAAGGTGAGAAAAAGTGAAGAAAGTGGTGAATATGAAAGATCTGAGACAGCAGGTGTCCTGATGAGATGCAAAGGAGTGACAAGTTCCAGAAAAACCCAGCATTAAGAGTTTCAGTAAGGTTCTGGGCCACTGGGTGCCGTCATAAATGCTTAAATCTACCTTGACACCAATTCTGCAAGTCTTTCAAACTGGAAGGAAGGAACACCACACTTCCAAAGGATTCCCTCATCCAGTTTTTTTTTCTTAAATCACTGGTGGCTGAGAAGGCTTCCTCACAGCTCTCATGTGTGTTGAAACATGATGACTTTTACTAGTCAGCAAACCACACTGTTACCCTTCATGCTCTTTAGGTGGGGAGCACCATCATCCCGGAAGAAAACATCGAGATAGAAATGTTTCATCGTAGGGTAAAGGTGATCACTCACAACTATTTTGCATTGATTTGCAAGTGATCCTGATCTCTGAAGGGGCAAACCCAGCAAAATGCTCCCTTAGAGTAGATCTCATCACCATAAGGTCAAGGGTTGGTCCTTTAATTTGACACTATACCATGTGTTTGTCTGCGTGTTGGAGCAAGAGAGGAGGAGAAAAGACGATTCTGTTGTAGATTTGTATGGTGACTAAAGAGTTGGGCTCCTTCACTCTGCTCAAAGGAGCATTTTTACCAAAGGGAATGTTTTTGTGCTCAAAGAAAATACATCTTATGCTGTTATCAGCATCCCGCAATTAGTCTGCGTCTCTACCCTTTGCTTTCATTCAGCTCTAACAATATCAAAGCCTAATTTCTGTAGTAGCAGTCTTGGCCATGCAGCATACAGAAAATAAGAAAAAACCCACATGATAAAGTATTCAGTGTTTCAAATGAATCTTTTCCCATCCATACTTTTCTGCATTCAAAATTAATGAAGACATATAGATAGTGCCTATAAACTTGTCTTGCTCAGCCAGCTTCCATCCAAAGCTTCTTCCACATTCTGATATAAATAGCAACAGTCCTGCATTAGCCAGCACTTCTCACCAACTGTTAATGCCCTCCCTGGTTATGTACGGTACCAGCTAATTTCATGCTTCTCTTCTGTTGAAAAGCAGTTTGTCCTCCCTGAATCTTTTCAAATAAACAAACAATTCTGCAAAGAGACAGGCAAAGCAAAACACATAAGGGAAACCCATGCAGCTCACAGGTCAACAGAATAACTGCAAATAATGTAAATTTAAAAAAAACAAACAAATCCCATCATCAGTCGGGCTTTAGAGTTTCATTATTCTGTGTGTAGTAAAACAAAGCATGCAGAATATTTTCATGCATTTCCAGTGCAGCTCTGTGTTATCAAGTATGGAGGATAGTGTCGAAGAGTATCTTGGTTTTCAGCAGAACAGAAACTCCCACGTCATCTAAGACTTTGCTGTTGGGCGGTGTGCATGAGTGACCTTAAAAGGTGACCCACATAGAATATCACTACACTACTCCCCGCCATCACCTGCACTTTCTAAATATAGATTTAATATCAGATTTAAGAAAAAAAGAAGCATTCTGGTGTCACAGCAAAGCATGCGATTTTTATGAAATGCTGCGTTTACTGTCATGTAGATTAGAACTTTTCTGTCTGCTGTCTTCGATGGCAGGTTTTAAGCCTCAGCTTAGAGTGTCTAATATTGTGTTCTCAATAGGTGTAGTAGAACCATAGAACACCTCAGGGAATTGTGCATGACACCTAAAATAATTTAATAAGAGTTAGATCATTTAGAAACTATAAGTTTGGCAAACAACGCGTTAGATTCAATAGTTCTGTTTTAGTAAATGAACTGGTTCTTAGATTAGCTTTTTTCATACTCTAAGCACTTAAAGTGCTTTATGCAACATGTATCATTCACCCATGCATACTCTGATCAATGCACTGGAGGGCTACTTGGGTATCACTTGCCCAAGGATACTTATGCATCCAAACTGGAGACTGGAGCAGGCAGGGATCAAACCTCCAACCTCCTGATTAGCAGATGACCTGTACTACTTCCCTAGCTACAACCACCACTACTTGCCGATCTCACCCAGAATAAGTTCAATGCAGCGACTTTGACTATGAATGTGAAAATAAGCCTCCACAATAATAAAAAGACCAGTCAGCACTGCAATTCAACAACACCACACACTGCAGCCACTAAAATCCTCATACTGTTGAATCCAGACTCGCTAACACACATGCAAGCAAACACGCGCACACACTCTCTTCTCGTGAAGACTTCTTCCTTCTCAGGACTTCCTTTAATATCCAAAAACTTTCTCCATCCCTTCAATGCACCAGTGGGCCTTGTGTGCTGCGATGTGAAGGGTCGGAACTTTTCTTCAGAGCTCTTTTCTCATTCTGTGCACACCATCTTTGATCATATTTTGTTAGAACTACTGACTGCAACATAAATAGCTTTGTGAAGAGCTTGCCTAAACATGTGCACCATTTGTACAATTCAATCACACCGCTCCCTGTGATCCCGGACTTTTTGCTCCATCTTAAAGAGTAACCACTGTGAGAAAGTATGAACACTTATCTCTAGAAGTGGTTGGACAGCACATCATACACACTAGCTCATCTGAGCTTACCCAGGCCTTTTGCTTGAGATTTTCTTCATCTCTCTAAAACTAACACAACAGTAGTAGGTGATCAAAGGGCAGTAAATCTTTCTATAGGCAAGGGTGTAATTCTGAGATTTGTTGAACCCTGTTTAGAAGTATAAACCTTGTTTTGGCAGAGGCAGCAGCATCTAACAGTTACACAACTGAATTTAAGACAGTTGCAACGAAACTGAAAACATCGAATCTTCACAAATGCTTTTGTTATCTTTTCCATTGTTTAAGCACTGCTTCCAGCCAAGAGTGATGCCATAAATCCCCTATAGCTGCAGAAAAAGCTAACATTGTTATCTTTTTACAAAAAAACAAACAAACAGCTGAACATGAGAGGGTTTTGGACCAATTTTGTGTTCTCCATTCTTTAAGCACCGGTTTGAGCACCGTTTAAGCACCGGCACCGTTTCAAAAGTACCGGTTTGGCACCGGCATCGGATAAAACCTAAACGATACCCATCCCTAATAATTATTATTAAATTTAACACCAAATAGATCAGCGCTGTTAGTTTGGCCTTAATTGGGAGAGACTGTGATGGCTGCAGTTACAGCCACACATATTGGGTAATATCTATCAAACATCTCAGTGCTGCTTACACATAACACTACACTTAGATTTTTCTTTCTTTAAAAATAGTATTTAATTTACAGAGTAAGAAAGGGTTGGTTTCGGTTTAGATTTAATTTACTAATACAATCATATTATACTGTATTCTAAAATAAGTACCGACATTTTAGTTTACACAGTTGGGCGTATGATTTAATCTTTCTTTGTTTTCGGAGTTACCTCAGTAGCAGCTGCTCCAGGTCCTTTGGTTGATGAGCTAAGAAGTCGGAAAAAGGGCGGAGCAAGCCTATATGGAGACCTGCTAATTGGGTCATACCACAACTCTGGATCATGGGGGGAATGTAATTTGTTATGTTAGTTTCAGTTCGGTTTTTGTGTGTTCTACCCCTTTTTTTTTACGACTTTGTGGACTAATCAGCTACTATTTAAATTTCCCCTTTAGATAGTGATGGGCAGATGAAGCCTCATGAAGCACTGAAGCTTTTCATCCAATTGGTTCACCCCAACGCGAAGCTTCTTGAAGCTTCATTTGCTCTAGCAGGACACCTACTGGACGTAAAAATATTAGTTGGCATGAATTTGAAGAGTGTGGCCTTTTGCACACAGCCTGTAAATGTCAACAACAAAAGGAGTGTGTAAAACATCAATATTGTAGTGATGGCAGTATACTGTGTATATTTATGCTGGCAGTATGGAAAATGATTATTTGGAAATGCCTAAAATGGAAATGATCATTTACTGTGAGGTGAGGACAGTGGTTGTGCTTTTGTAACATTGAGGCAAGGACAGTGATTAGTGTTTAGGGGACACATCATTGGTTTTTATTTAAAAACAACAGTTTCTCCACTGTGGCAGGTCGTAGGCGATTTCTTTTTTTTCCCAAACTGTCTCTAACTCTCACTAACCGCAACTCTCCATCAAACGCCCACATTTTGAATGGGGTCTGAGGGGTTTATATCGCTGTCATAGCTCGCGGCAAAGTTCGAACCGCTTCCTGAACCAGTCACGTGGTACAGCCGGGCAGCGAGGCTTCGGACGTCATCATTTTCAGCTCCTCCCAGAAAAGAAGCAAGCCTCGATACGCGCTTCGCGGAAACGCCCCCTCCATTACTCGATACACGCTTCGAAGCCTCGATACAGAACGACACATCACTACCTTTAGACACATCAGTTTGTTAGAGTTAGTAGTAGTAGTATTGTTTTGTGCTAGCTTTTAACTAGAGTTTGGTTGCTTTGACATCCTTTATGGGCCCAAGGTTGAGATTTTTTTGTATAATTTAACCAAGTTTGTTTTTGGGTGAAATAAAAAACCTTTTTTTGGACTGTAACCTGTGCCTGACCTTCTTTTATTGCTTGGTCTATCACAAAAAAACTTAAATTACGTAACTTCTACTGGAATCATATTTCATAGAGTTTATTGTAATATTTAAAATTAGTTAACTTAGTTGTCCTAGCTTGTCCAGTTGTGTTTGCTGTCAGGTGATCGAACCTGAAGTCAGAGTTGGGGCAGTTGTCTTGTTAGCATAACTAGCAGGATCGAGGAATGTCGAAACTAGCAGATGTAGCGTTAACCAGTGACTGTAAAACCATATTTTAAATAGTTATTGGGATTAATATATCAGAACCAGCCAGCTTAGCATTGTCACTGAAATCAACCTGTTGTCATTTTATAGCATACCAGTAAAGGAAAGATTTGTAGCTAACTGTAGCAATACCTTTTTCCAGTTAACTGATGAACACTAGCTGTGTCCCAATTCTGAGGCCACATTTGAAGGCCGATTACGTCACAGCCAGGCGACGAAGGCTGTCCCACTTCAAAGGCTGCTCCAAATGCAGCCGACAAATGCATCCTTCATTTCCCCAAATGTGAAGGATGGGTCAGGTGTATTTTACATGGAAGCAATACCTGCAGCAAACAGGGGTGAGTCTAAAGGGGGGCACGGGATGTGCTAGACCACATTAATTTCAAAAGCCAACAAGAATGTATATGGGCCATCAAACTATTAGCCACTAACCTGAGGGTTGTGAATTATTATTAATATTAACATTAACGTCTACGCCAAAAACTTGTCTCCTATTAAATCACAAAGCCTCCCATAAAGACAGAGTAAAGATACATTTTTTTATGCCTTATTTAGATTATATGTATATCTTATCTAATCTGATTTGACCTTTTACTGTACTTGAGATTATTGATATATTTTTGCATTTGAGAAAGCGTTTTCTTTAAAGGTAATTTCAGGTAATTTCAATATACACACAAAGGGTTTAGGTTTATTCTGACAGATGTGAAGTTAAACTTTAAAACATTGCAAAAATCGAAAATTAGAAGCAGTTCATTCTTCATTCATTAATAAGACAAAAGTATTTCCTATCTGAATATTTAAACAATTGATGGAATAATCAATAGCTTACTCAGTTACTAAAATAATCAATAGCTGCAGCCCTAGTGTAAATTATTGGACCAATCCAGTATTGTGTGTGTATTTTGTTTTAACATAGTCTAGGCCTAAAAATGATACACAAACCTGATTCTCTGTACTGGAAATATTACATTGCCCCTGTAAAATTAAATGGAAATATCATTGAATTGTGAAAGGTTTGGTGATGAATGTTTGGAGAGGTTGTGTGGTTTTCTCTGTCATGCTGCATTTAATGTAGCTTATGGAAGGGAAAGTCGTGTTCACAAGTTCTGCATTTTATATTTGGGTTTGAAACCATTTTTTCATTCGTTATATGAAAGTAAATTTCACATGGCTTCATTAAATGTCCAAAAGTTATTGTACCAAAATCCCCAGCTGATTTTGAAGATGTGGGAACTTTTTCTAGATTGGATTGACTGTATATGGAATGACCCTGCACTAAAAAGCTGGTAATTTTCTTTCTTCTTTGTTTGTAATAGAAAGTCAAAGTATCTTGACAGCACTATTTGGTATTCACACATTTAACATTCAGCCTCAGCATGCAGGGTACTGATGGTTTTGAAGATTTCAGCATTGAATTTTTCCAGCAAGGATCGCTGGGGTTCAAAACTGGCTTGAAACAGTTTTAAACAGTCGCATAGCAACAGCGAGTCAGTTTTAGCGTTTTCCAGAGGAGCCAGCAGAAATATGACAAACAACACGTAACAGCACACAACACAAACTGTTGCACCTGAAGCTTCACAGATGTTGACTACCCAACACCAACAGGAAAGATGTCTTTGCGCTGTTAATGTTTTCCCTTTTTCTTTACACCACTTCCTCTTTCTCATTCACCTTCTGACTCTCCACCCTTCATCATCTTCTCCATCATCCTCCACACCTCTTAATCCAAAGGCTTTTCAGGGGGGTGAACTAATCCATTGCACACTTTCTTAAAATAACAGACGGAAGAACAACTAAAGTGGAGATGAAAGTGCAGGCTGCTCTCATCTACAGAGGGCAGACATCTGACAAAGGCCCAAAGTAAAAACCAAATTAGATAAGAATCAGCTGGAGTACATGCCCTCTGTCAAAAGCCTGCCACAGCAGGGGTATTTTTAATTTAGTGACAGAAATATCTCACGTGAGAGGAGAAGATGCGATGATGAATCTGAGCAGTTGTGACGTTAAAAAGGTATTTTTAGAACATCAGGAGTGCGAAGAATTCAACCGTGAACTTGTGAGGGGGGTGCCTGTGGGTTCACGGTGAACGTTCAGTCAGTAAATACGTAAACAAGCCTTATCAGAATAGAAATGAGCTTGGAAGTGGCATTGAATTCTACCCACAGTTCGTGCGTGGACTTTTTGTACCTCTGCTTTGAAGTCTGGATCACAGATTATTGCAGAACATGCAAGAAAAAAAAACAGCAGTCATGCTTTCTATGTCAAGCAAAATTGGGCAGGACTGGCCGCTAATCCTCAGTTAATAAACACTGAAACAGAACCTGTTAAAATCCAAATAACGGCACCTTCTTCAAATTAAATATCTGTACTTTTTTCAGTAAAACTAAATTAACTGCTCCATTTCATCTTAAAACTGAGCCGCTATATGCTCATACAATCAAATCAATAAATCCCTTTTTTCACTTTTATTATTATTCCACATGAACAGCGGGGTTTTGCTGATGGACAGTGATATCAGGGATTGATGATGGTCAAAGTTAATGGCTGTAGCTGGCCAATTGAAGCAAATTTGATCCCACTTCCCCAGTGATGCATTAAGTTATCTTCAGATTCAGATTCATAATAAGGGATATATAGTTTCATTTTGCACCTTCCACATAAAACCGACATATAACCATGTATGTGTGGAACAACTACAGTGATGCATCATTACTATCATCAAATGGGAGAAAAAACAGGAAGACATTAATGACCGCTGAACTGACTGATGTGACCACCTTTGTGCGTCTCCTTGACATTTATCCCCACCGGTAAAGTATGTTGGTGAAAAATGTACCTTTGTGTAAGGAGGGACAGTGAAGTTAGTATATTTGTATACCTTTATGATTTATGCTTTATGCTTCAGGGGGAAATCTACACAGTAGTAACTACACTAATGCCAGCACAAGCATAAATACAGGCAACGACGTCGGCCACTTACATGAGTTTTGTCGTAGGGTCTACAAAGATTGTCCTCAGAAGTCTGAATCGGGAGTATATTAAAAAAATATAAGTGCTGTAAATGTCATGACTTAATAACGTTATTGCTGTTCACCTGATACCTGGTCACTTACGATCACTTACCATGTTGACTAAGGCTACATTCACACTGCAGGCGAAAGCGCATCAAATCCGACTTTTTTGACCCTATGCGACTCATATCCGATCATGGTATGACAGTGTGAACAGCATAAATCTGATATTTTCAAATCCAACCTGGGTCACTTTCGTATGTGGTACTGAATCCGATACATATCTGATGTTTTAGAAAACGACTGCTGTTCGAATGGTCATGTTGCATTAAATCTGTCTTTTAAGTCACTGACACAAGACAGACGCCAATTAACAGTGCCAGAGAAGACAAACGAGAAAGCATGGTGGCGGAAACTGGAGACAGAGCGAGTCAACCCAAAAGAAAAGAAATAGAAAAAACTTATAAAAGACTTGCATAAGATTTGGCTTACTTCATATAGTGAATCATATACGGCTTATAATGAAAGTGGCCACTTTCTCATTACTTTCATATATTGTTTTAGGAAGTATCCAAAACATACAAGTTTCATTTATATAATCTTTCAAGGGATCTTACATCTGCTTTCACTCCTGTATGCTTTTCATACAAGTTTCACACAAGACAGATAAAAACTTTATTAGAAACTGAGGTTTTGGACTTTATTAGAGGGCAGGGATAGCTCAGTAGGTAGAGTGGTTGCCCCATGCTCAGAAAGTCGGGGGATCGAATCCACTGAATGGCTACCCTGAGCTATCCCTAAGCAAGATACTGTTCCCTGCTACTTAGTGGCTGCCTGCTGCTTCGCTGAGTGAATGGGGCACATGCAGAGAGAGTGATTTCCCCATGGGGATGAATAAAGTATACATTATTATTAGCATATGGGGAGAAATTGATAGACTGCTGCAACAACACCTAGTAGTTGCTCTGCAGCTGCCATTTTTACTTCCATAAACAGAGCTCGTAAACAGAGCGCGTAAACAGAGCGCGTTATGTGTGACGTCTTCTTTTGAGGGGCGTGAACCGTTCATACTAAAGCGAGTTTGCTGTCACATTTTATTTGTAGTGTGAACAACCTAGTGTGGATATTTCGCTTTCACCAAGCTGTGTTTTGTTGAGCCACACATCATACATTACACTGACTGGATGTTGCTACCATAATGGTAGGCTCCTCTGCTTCCTGGCGGCAATGTTATCAATCATCAGCAATGCCACAGGGGGCCTATAGGACGATTGGGCTACGGAGCAAATCGCCCAATCCTAATGAGCGGTCACCTTCACTGCCCTTATGTTTCTTTTAGCAGGATCTCATCCTTATTGTGTTTCTCTGGTCTGTTTTCCTGTCCATCTTTCTGTGAATGTCCGTCTGGGCATGGGTCCAACCTTTCTGCTAATCAACTCGCACACTTGACACTCATCTATCTATTTGGAGTGTTTAAATCCCACCTCAACTCATCAATCCCTCTATGTGCTACTAACACTACAGCTTCTAGTTTCCATGTATTAGCTTCTGCATCCCCACTACCTTCTACATTTCTAAGGTCCCACACTCCCAGGGCTCATATCCTACTGCAGATTCATGAGAGAAAAAAACTACTTTAATTTTCAGCATCTTTTGGATTTAAAGTTCATTCTTTTTTTCTTTTTTTCGACAGGGTTACTTGATACATATTCAGGTATTGTGGCTTTCTTTAGCTAAATAAAGAGGCACAGGGCAAAATCTGTTGACGAGTGAGCTTCCTTCCCTGCCCTGATCATCTACTCACTAAAGGAAAATCATTAGAGTGCTTTTTGAATGAAACAATCAAATTACAGCTGAAGCAATGAATCAATTTGTTGAAAAAATTGACAGAAAATAACGGGCTAAGCAGTTGTTAGCTCCTCCTACCAGAGAATTGTCTGCTTTCCTGTTGGCTGAACAAAGCATCTGTAGACATCACCTTAAACAGGAGGGAGACAAACTATTTTTCAACATTTAATAGATCAAAAATACACTTTCATAAAATTCAACTGTTAGACTAATCAATAACGCTTATTTGGTTTCCTAGAACTGTTCTCCATTGATAAGATATTTAAACTAACTTGTCTATGACCAAGCAGTATCTGCAGCAATACTGGAATAGAGAATTAAGTCTTTAAATAGCATGATGACGGTGATGGTGTGGGTGATGACAGTGGTATCCATGCAGGGCTTCAGTTCCCTGACAGGTCATGACCACAAAAGGAGAAAAGCTGCTCAGTTTTTCCCTTTCAGCAACTCAACATGAAGTTTTGACCCAGGGGTGATTTCTTTAGGTTCCCTCCTGCATCAAGGTTGTGCTTAGACCAGGAAACTGAACATGGGCTCTTTCTTGCTAAGTGGGCTAGGTCAGTCAGCCGTACAGCACTCCATCCCCATCACAGCCACTCACAGCTGCTGAATACATCTGGACGTGTCTTTGAGTAAGTTCTTCCTTTAAAACACAAACATGCTGGAAGACAGAACAAGAAACAGAATTCACTGACAATCAGTTCTTGGAAGCAATTGAAGATAATGACCTTGCTAATAGGAGTAGTCGCAGTACCCACTCACTTCAGCTACTCCATATTTAATTACGTTCAACCTTTCCATCCATCTTTCTTTCCACCTGTGTTCTCATCACAAAATGAAATTATGATTATGGAACCTGATCATAATAATCGCATGAAAAGGTCAACGATGGGGAGGGTCGCTGCATCTGCTTTTCAGTGTCAACGGTGAGTGGTCATTTCAACGTACATGCAGTATCATTCAAAATACGTTAAACAAATAATGAAATACAATAAAAATATTTTTAGTACACTTTTATGCACTGAAAATAAATGTTCAATTAGTGTCACATGGGCTGCACACTAAAACACTTTGACGGTGAAAATGTTATCGGTCATGTTAATGGCTTGACAAAGAAATTGAGAGGCTGTAATATTTTAGTGAACCATATTATGTATGCAGATGATGGTGTGGTCTCCAGCAGCTCCTTCACATGTATGTTCTACTTATGTGTAGCATGAGGTCAGATATGCCTGTAAGAGCGCTGTAATATTTTGTAGAACCAAGAAGGACAAACATCAAAGCTTTTCAGAGTTGAAACTGTCAGATAATAATCTTACTGTCTGTAATAAGGTCAGTAGACAGAGATTACTCAGTGGAAGTAAAATGTTAAATGTATACATTTTTTTGGAGGCCAAACACGTTTGAGAACAAGATCTTAATAGACAGAAATTTGCTTCGTTTCTATGAACTATGAGCCTGGAAAAAATAAAGACTGATTGTTTGAAATGTTTATTATTTGCTGGTCAATTCCAACATTCAAGCCATTCACCAAGTTTCAAACTATTCTGCATTAAACTCATGGATGGTATTGTGCCTCAGGGCTCTTTGGATCACTGATAATAATAATAATTAGTTTGCCAGGTGAGCCCAATTAAAGCAAAACTACTTAAGAAGCTTGCCACAGGTTTCAAGCAATATGGAAAAGAAAGATTACTTCTCTGCTGCATAAAAGTGTCAAATAGTGCAATGGCTTGCTATGAAAACAGATATTTCACAAAAACTTAAGCATGATCATCATACTGTGAAGAAATTTGTGGCTGATTCAGAGCACAGACAGGTTTGTGCAGATAAAGGCATAATGAGGTTTCTGCCAGACAAATTCATTGGATTAAGAGAGAAGCTGCTAAAATGCCATTAAAAAGCAGCAAACAGGTATTTGAAGCTGCTAGTGCCTCTGGAGTCCCACGAACCTCAAAGGGTAGGAACCTCAAAAGGCTTGCAGGGTAGGAACCTCAAAAGGCTTGCATTTGTGTATAAAGCTGCCATTCGGCCACCTCTAACCAATACTTACAAGCAGAAACAGTTGCAGTGGGCCCAGGAATACATGAAGATTAATTTTCAAACAGCCTTGTTTACTGGTGAGTGGATGGTCCCCATGTCCCAACAAGGCTGCGACGTCAGTAAGGAGGTGGTGGAGTCATGTTTTGGGCCAGAATCATGAGAGCTGGTAGACCCCAGTGGTGTGAAGTGAGTGCCACAGTCACGTCATCGATCTTAATTATAGAACTGAGACCACACATTTTGGGACTTTCATTATAAACTTAAAATTCAGTCAAGATATTGTATGCATGTATGTAAACCTGTGGAAATGGTGCACTAAAGGTTGTATGAGGAATTAATGAAGGGTGGGGAGACATGAAAGATGCCAGGGGAGGCTGTGTGCTGCACAGGGCTGCACTGTACTACAGTAAGTGCAGGTGGAGGTGACAGATTGTGGTTCCGGTCTACTGCTGGGAGGATGCCGGCAGGTTTGGGCTAGCTGCAGCTTTGTTTGAGCCAAGTCAGTGACAGGCCAGCTGGTGAATAATATAGTAAGTTGTATTTAATGCATAATAATCTAAATTGCATACATTAAGATTAAGATGATGGAATATCAGCAGTTTTTAAATGTAGTCCAATCTACGTGTGACAAATCTCAAAGCAGCAAAAAATTAAAAACAAAATCATTGAAAATATAAGAGACAAATTGAACCAAAGACTCAATTTATATTTCCTCCTCCTCTCTCTCCCTATTTCCCCATCTGCTTCTCTGTCCACGATCTTGCTGCCACCTCCTACTCTGAATGTAAACCTCTCTCTGTCCATCACTTTGGTCTCTCTTGGCAGTTGATTAGCGTCTGTCCACCCTAATCTTCTTCACGGAGCAGAGAAGTGGCTTTTTAACATTTCTAATATTCACACACAAGCAATCAGTTCACACCACTGGTAGGCATTTGGTGTGCAGTTTGAGCATAAAGTCAGTATTTAGAAAATCACTGTGCTGATTGTGATTACCATGTTGTAAAGCGGCGACCAATAATTTTCACCATCTAGTTTTTGTCAGCAAACTTTTTTTCTGACAAAAACAAGACGATAACTAACAAGTTTTTCTCGGATGCTCTGTGTTCCTCACGAAAAAGGGACAAAATGACAAAAAGCGTGAGAGGACACATTTGGCATTTCATGTTAAAGAAAATTAAGACGCTCTGTAAACTGTGTGGAGCAACTCTCGCTGGTAAAAACACTGAATCAACTTTAGATTTAGTCCAATAACTATGATAATTAGTTGACTAAACTAAAACTAGTTAAAACTAAAACTAAAGATCCTCTAATTCTTAATTAACAAAATGATGTTTTAATGAAAAGACTAAAACTATCAGACCATAGTTTAGTGCCTTCCTGGTCACCAGGAAACCCCCCCTGACACCCCGGTGGTGCCTCTCTGTGAATAAGCTAGCAGCTGTAACTATATTGTATAGTTACAGTACACTCTCTTGCCGAGTTTATAGGAAGTCTATGCATGTGGCAGTGAGCCATGATATAAGCTGTACCTTTTTCATGAACACTGACAGCTCAAGCATGTCACTGTTCAGTTTCTAAGTGTTCGCTGGTTCCTCAAAAACAAACAGTTGTTTGATGATGAATGAAACACCCAAATACAGTATGAGATATTGCATTGTAACAAGAGTACAAGAAAAGTAAAAAAGTGCTTTGGTTTGGGATTTTCCACCTAAATGTTCCAAACTAACTAAACAACTACAGCGTGAAAAACATTGATCTAAATCAACACCAGTGAAAAAAACAAAGAAATGTGATTTTTTAAAATGAATTTTTAATATGTCATTTAACAAGCGTGCAGCGGTCACAGAGGGATGCCGATCTGTTTAGTCAACGTTGCTGTTAGGCATGTGCGTCAGCAGCCACGAAGAAACCCTGCCAACACCAAAGCAGACCTCAGCTAACATTTACAATTACCACCGAGAACAAATGGACTACCAGATGCTTTGACTCAACAATTCAATTACTGTTTCTTACTGGTAACAGAGTCATTAAAGGTCAAGACAGTGCCATAATTATGGGAGAGTTTAGTAAAAGGAGCCAAAAAAAGATATCTTTCAAAGGTTAACTATGCTGTCTGTGTCATTTGTCATGTTTAATAAGGCCAGTAAAAGAAGGCAGGGTTTGTTTAATTAAGGGACTGTAAATCATCAGCTGCTAAACATGATAAAAATGTGGCACCGATGGAGATCATTACTGTCCAGTACTGGAGTGCTGGATCATTAGGACGCACTTAACAGAGGTTTAAAAAACCAAAACACCAAATTGTTGTTATGTGTAAAGTCAGGATACTGCGTTGCGTAAATGAAGCTTCCCAAAAAAGCTTGTCTAAAGATGTGCTAGGAGTCGATTGATGCCATACTTCCAGTGCCATACAGATACTAGCACTGAAAATACGTTTGATTGATGCTGATGCCTTCACCGTGGTTGTTAACGGTTCAGTTTCTCTACACTGAAAGATTTAATGCAGCTTCAGGTGGCACAAAACAAAAAGATTTGTCGTGTGTGAGAAAGGGGTCTGGATTCAGATATAATTATCAGATGCATTTATGTCTGAGGATTTAAAGGTCCGGTCTCAAATGATAAGAGGTAATGTCTTGCACACATCTTCCACATGCTGATCCTCACATATTCTTAAGCATGTAACACAAGACGCACACACAGCCACAACTCTGACATTTGATCAACCATGCATATGCTATGAAATTACCTCCCACAGATCAATATCTTGGACTGTCTAAAGTCCATTCAACTACCTGTGGACTGAGAAAAAAGGACACCACACGCCTCTGTGAGACATCAGTGGAATCAGTGATTTATAATTCATTGCCACCTATTAAATCTGTGATCAATTAAGGGCACAGTGAACGGAGCTGGCTGTAATGACTGCCGGTGCCTTTAATACAGAATAAGGTGCCCACAACTGGCCACGAGTTAATTATGACTGATCTGAAAAAGGCATTAGTTGTAAAGATTTCCGAAGCTTAATAATTGATGAAGAAACGCTGTGAATGGCACGGGGGTGTGCGTAAACAGTCAGATCAATGCTCGCTCCTCGACGGGCTAAGTTTAGACTCCCGTTACACTCGGCGCCACGAGAGCGGTTTATCAATATCATTTATTAAAATCGGTGACAGGCTGGACTCCCGGCTGCAGAGAAAAGGGGGCTTTCTGGATGCTCACGAAGCGTGAAATCACCTGGTGAGTGTGGGGATAACACAGGCGAATGAACCCTGAGTGGGAATATTAATCTTAGGAAAGCATCTGTCCTTAGAGAGGAAGAGTGCGGGCAAGCTGCTGCTGACTCATTCTCTCTTTCTCACCCTCTCATCAATGCTTCATCAAACATCCAGCGTCTTTCCTTTGGTTGTTGGTTTTTTTTCCTCTTCATTTTTTCCCCATCTGATACGACCCAGTAATGTGCTTTCATGTTTCAGTAAACATTTGCTGGGTACACAATATTCTTTATCCACAGAAGTGGAACTCTGGTTTAAACCCTAGAGGTCTTTTTCTTTCCCCCATTATGAAAACATAGCCTTTGCTTTGTTTGGGAGTGATATTTTGGAAATGAAAGTAGTCATTAGTTAACATTACAAAAAAAGAGAGAGATGAACTCTTTCAGCCTCGCAACACTAAAAGACATGGAGGTCAAGATGTGTCAAGTGTTGTGGCTAAAAACTCTGCTTTTAGCAAGGGAGAAAATAACCAGGATTAAAACATGAGAAGCTTTATATCTTCTTAAAAAAAACAAAGTTGGAGTGGAAATATATCTTAAATAAAACCCTGTTTTCAATCATGTTATAGCAGTTTTTTCCTATGTAGAGAAAGTTCATACAGGTCCATACACTAGAGATGTACTAATTCGAGAAGCCTGCCTTGGATGCGACGTCAGTTAAACCCAAGATCAGAGTGCTCTGTACGATTATGGGGATTAATGATGATGCTTTAACATTGTCAGGTGGCCAGCATTAAGCACCACATGATCAATAATTTATGAAGATAATAGACAGCAGCTGTAATATGTTTCCACTGAGCAGCTCACCCTAACAAGGACAAGCAGAGGTGAATGGATGCATGAATGGATCTCACCCTAACATCAACTGACAAGTTAATTCATTTGTCATATGTTTAGGCCATTTTCCATTTTAATCAAAATGTATTCACATTGCAATTGACCATAATCCATACAATAATTATGCATAATTTATTTATTAAAAGTAATTATAACAAATACAGTGTATGTAAAGATGGTCAGTGTTACGGCTCTATCAGGGCCTGTTGTGATTTTGTCTTTCCAGCTTTGGGTGACAGGCGTCTGTGAAGCTGACTCTGCTCACCCGAGGCCAGAGAGAGAAGGGCTCCAGCGCCAGAGAGGCTCTGTGTTGGAGCTTGTGAGGAGGGTGTTGATCATTTAACTATTCAAAACTTGCTCTTCCTGTTTAAAAGAGCAGCGTCTAGCTTTTGTTGTGTTTCTTTCTTTTGATGGGAAAAGCAGCTAGACCACCTAGTTTAACTTAAAAAATACAGTGTAATTTCCAGGTTGCCTTACTGTCTTTGCCTTTTTCAACCTGGACACTTTTTTGTTACTGCCCCACATCCCCTGGACGTCTTGTAACAGCAAGCGCTAATGCTTGGACTATCTTTTTTTTTTATTGTTTAATAGTTTTAATAATTTATCCAGTTACCACAAGGGTCACACGGCCAAATGTACCTCCAAGGTTGGGACAAGCAGAAGGACTGGGACCACTGTGAAGCGAAAGGTTGTTCACCCTCATGTCACAACTTTCCTCCAGCGGCTTACTGAATTTGAGTGGAGAACTTCAAATTAGGTAACTGTTTTTGCCATTTTTAGTGAATTTCTTGTATAATTTAAGTGACCAATGTGCTGTTACCCATGTCTCCACAGATGATCCATGGCCCATGCTTTCTGGACATTTACACAAGATGAGCAACAATGAAGACAAGCTCTCTTGCCATCTTGCAAGATGCTGTCTCTGTCCAATAGGTTTTTTGAGTGCAATAGTTTTGATTTTTTTTCCTTCTTTTACCCATTTGTTAAAAATTATTTCAGCTACTTACACTTTAATTGTCACATGTATTGGCTCACCCTACAAATCAATGAACTCAGTCCACAAAGCAAGATCAGGGTTCAGTGCAGGTCAGTCAAGTTCTCATCTGTGTCCTTGTGGACCCTGTTTTGAGCATTGATTTGGTGGTGAGCCAGTATTTTGGTGTGTATATAAAGTGTATATAAAGGCAGAAGTGTGGGGCTTGATATTATATTCATTACAATTCAGTTTATTTGCATGGTGCCAACAAAATGAATGCCAAGGCACTTCACATTGTAGGTTTAAGACCCTACAAAATATAACTAAGAAAACCCAACACTTGAGCATATGTTGTCTGCCATGATATGGATATGACATAATATCGTTATTGTTTGTACAACCATCTGAG
>NW_005187586.1:85420-86439 GCF_000239375.1 Pundamilia nyererei
TATTATTGCAAAGTGGACGAGTTTAGGAACCCCTGCATCTCAGCCATGAAGTGGAAGACTACATGAAGTCATAGAGCAGGGTCGCCGAGTGCTGAGGCGTTCAGACGTCTTCTGGCATTAACATCAGCACAAAAACGGTGCACCAGATGCTTCGGGGTATGGGTTTCTGTGGCCCAGCAGCTTGTGTAGGTGTAATGTGTAACTGGACCCGCAATTTTTTTCTACAGAGTTTCGTTTATAGGCCTTTAAAGAACGGTTAAGAAAAGGAAACGCTAAAAAAGGATACGTCTTTCTCCTTCAATCTGGCAAAAACATTTTTAAAAATGTAAGTGGAAACAACACAACAACTGTTTTGGGGGTTTTTTACCACTACTTGGAGAAATTACTTCCTGAGGCCTCCACTAGCTAATTGGGATTCATGAGAAGAGTCACTGACAAATGCAAACAAAAACATATAAGAAAGTAATTTAAAATCAAAACTAGACTAGTCGTTAATCCATGTTTTCAGCGTTTCTGCTGAGTTGAACTGTAGCTTGATCTTTAAGTAAGTTTCATAAGAGTGGTAGGAATGATTTCAGATAGCACTGAAATTAGTTCTTTCTCACTCTAAAAACCTGGAACATTCTCAGTCTTTGCTGACATGGCACTTTCACAAAGATTTCGTCCTGTCAAAGGGCCCTTCTGATTGTTTGTATCGTGTTGTGAGATCCAGTCTGTGTACAGGGAGTCACTGGGACAGATGGCAGAAGCCAGATTTACTCAAGCATCCTACAACCGTTATGCTGTCTCCAGGACAGATACAACAGTGTCCATCTGATCACTACAACCACAGAACATCTGCTCAAAGATCCTGGTCTGTGTTTTTGTCTACAACGTACTTTATATACATGTTTATGCGCTGTGGCTGTGTCTGCTTTTCAGTATTTGTGTCATACGAGCAGCTATAAGCATATTATTGCATATGTTCCTCTCTATACGCAGTGAGCTCACTGCCTTATTATTTACCCTTAGGGGCTAAA